>NC_061808.1:820000-897500 GCF_021462225.1 Girardinichthys multiradiatus
GCAGCCAGAGGAGGTTCTATAAAGAATGGATTCAGGTGGCTGAATACAAATGCACACCACACTTTTCAGATTTTAATTAGTAAAAAATTTTGAAAACCATGAATCATTTTCCTTCCACTTAACTGATCTGCCTTACTTTGTGTTGGTCTGTGACAATGTTGAACACACTGCAGTTAGTGGCTGGAATGGGACAAAATCTTAAGTTTAATGGGTATGAATACTTTTGCAATGCTCTGTATGTTTTAATTCCTCTCCAACTAATTTTCTGCTATTTTCTCTGGATCTGACCTTTAATCTGTCCCAGTTTCCAGCTGTAGATGTTCAATCTCCAAGGTCCAGTTTTCCCTAACCTTTCATTTCCAGTATGGGATCCCGTTCTACCTGCAGTACCTGGCTCACTGGCCCGAGTACTTCATTGTTGCTGAAGCTCCTGGTGGAGAGCTGATGGGCTACAGTAAGTCTTGTAGGCTGAATTAGGATTATGATGAAGTTCTCCTGGTTCGATCTTGTCTGACTGTATTTTTTTGGATCAGTAATGGGGAAGGCGGAGGGATCCGTGGCCCGGGAGGAGTGGCACGGTCACGTCACGGCTCTATCTGTGGCTCCGGAGTTCAGAAGGCTCGGCCTTGCTGCCAAACTCATGGAGATGCTGGAGGAGATCTCAGAGAGGTTTGTGTCTTCAAAGTGAGAACTGGGAAACCAGGAGGAATATTCTGCATGATTTCTCAGGGGATGTGGTTTGTCCTACAGAAAGGGCGGATTCTTTGTGGATCTGTTTGTGAGAGTCTCCAACCAGGTGGCGGTGAACATGTACAAACGTCTGGGTTACAGCGTCTACAGGACGGTGATCGAGTATTACTCTGCCAGTAACGGGGAGCCGGATGAAGACGCCTACGGTACGTCAGAGGCTTAACATTCTGATTTAACACGAGGCTGAAGGTGTGGTTTCCAGAGTCACACTGAGCACCATCATGGGTACAAACATCACCTACAACTCCTCACCATTCTGAGGTGACATGTGGCCCTACAGCTGATGTTTGGAGGGTTCCCGTTTTCCTTCAGGAAGCTTCATTGGACCTCACACTCATGACCCAGCAGATCCACGCTGATGGTTAAAACATCTGCAGTCATTTTTCTGGATCTGCTGCACTGGAAAAACAACTTTTTAGCAACATTCAGCATTTAAATCATAATAATCTGTTAACTGAAATAAGTTCACTGTATTGCCAAAAAACTAAGTTTTTAGTTTTAGCTCAACTTGACCACATGAGGGCGCTCTTTTATAAGTTTGTCATTAAGCAGGTAGAGATACTAACAACCTAAACATCACAGTGTTTCAGGTCATTTCTATTATTATGATGGGTCCCCTTAAATTGAAAAGTTTAACCCTTAATTATTTTTTAATATAAATTTCCTTTTTAGGTTAGAAACATGTAGGTTTTTCCACCGACAGCCGTTATATACGAACGCTTCTAATTGCTTCCTGTTTGGTTTCGGGGCGTTTCATAACACAGAACCTTTATGGCAGTTAACTGGTGTACCTCAGGGATGGGTCATCAGCCCACTGTGTTTTCAACACGTTCACAGCCCTGGAGATGCTGATAAAACCTTCTGAATCATCTCAACGCTCGTCTCTGAAATAATGACGGATTTAAAAAATAATCTCATTTTTTAAAGAGTTTGTCAGGTTTCTGATCCTACCTACCCTGCTGTAATGAACCTCCGCCTGGGATCAGTTGGAGCTCCATCTGTTGGTTGTAACGGGAAAAACCACAGCAGTCGGACTCATTACTGCTACACGAAGGACTCTGCTCTGACTGCCTGCTAGAGTTCAAACTGATTTAAAAATCTTACTGCTCACTTTAAATGTTTCTAGATCTGTCTCAGACTTGCTGAGCTGGTCTGTGTCCCGCTGACTGCTCCCAGTTTGAGACAAAGGCAGATGTTTCCATCAGAACCCTAATTTTACCGGTGTACCCTTTGTGTTATATCTGTCATCTCTTCTTCTAAAACAAGATTGTAAAATGTTTAAGAAACACGGTATAAAATAGTTCTTTATTATTGACATGAGTGAAACCACTGAGACGTTTCCCTGTTTTCCTGCAGATATGAGGAAAGCTCTGTCCAGGGACACAGAGAAGAAGTCCATCATCCCACTGCCACATCCTGTCAGACCTGAGGACATTGAATAACAGACTGTGGCTCTCTGACCTGCTGACCTATTGGTTCTCATCAGATGTGTTGACTGAACGCCAGAGAGCCACTGAATGTTTAAAATGTTGAACATTTCATTTGCTGTAAATTCTAATGAACTGAGTCTGTTTGATACAGAAAGAAAACTGAAGTCTAATCTTTGTCCTCTTCACGACTCCTGCTCTGTTTCTTCTCTCCATCACCTTCATCACTGTCACTACTGCTGCTGTCGTCATCATCTCGGTCGTCGTATATCTTCTCCGTCTCAGTCCCAGCGTTTCTCTCGGACTCGTCCTCCGGCTGTTTGTCAGGAGTCTCAGGTTCCTCAGAGGATCTTGAGCTCTCCTCCTCAGCTGTTGGAGGTTTTTCTGGAGATCTTTCTCCGTCGTCGTCGTCATCGTCTTTCGCCTGCTGCCTCTTCCACATCTTGGCCATAGCAAGCAGCTTGAGGTTGGGCTGGTTGGCGGCATCCTCTGGGAAGATGTAGTCATAGTATTCCTCCCAGCCGGCGTCCGACTGACGGGATCAGGAAAAAATGCGTATATTAACACAGGAGATTCACTCAGAGACATGAAACATTTCACTCAGTAACAACAAGGTTTATCTGCCTTTGGGATTTCCAGACGTCTCCAGACTCAACCATCCAGAGTTCTCAGTTCTTTACGTTCATTTAAAAATGTTAAATTGTTTAGTGTATCATGAATTTATGGCAGTTATTTCACAAGAACTAAGTGAAGCTACGTTAATAACTTACGATTTCCACTCAGAGAGTCAACCTAAGCTGGTGTTTTCTATGTGACTCCACCCATTGTACACCAACAGGTTACTAAGGTGAAGTCAGATAGTGATGCACCGCGGACGCCATCCTCGTTCTATGCTGTGGATTTTAAAATATGCGTTTTCCTCTCCTACATGTCAGCTTCATACCTGTTACTGAGAACATCAGGTGAGGGCATCAACACAGGTCAAACATCTGGTCAGTTATAGCACTGCCATGCAGGATGTCAGAGGAAAATAGGCTAGAGCAGCTACATGATTAAACCTGCGGTCGGCTCGTCTATCTGCTCAGGTTCTGTTCAACCTTTTGCTCACAGGTTACCAAAGCTCATCTCACCTAACCTCAGTCCAGGTGCACTTTTTTTTTTTTTTTACAAATCCTGGCCCATTTACCCACATTCCCAGATCTCAGAGGCAAACGTTCTGCTGTTCTTACCCCATCCTCGGCCGTCAGCTTCCTCCTCTTCTTCACCTTCTCAGGCAGCAGCTTTCGGACCCGTTCCCTGGTGCCGTCAGAGCCAAACTCCTTCTCAAAGTCCCTCCAGGACTCAAGCAGCATCAGGCGCTCCTCCTTCTCCTCGCAGCTCCTCATGCTCTTGTTGGCTTCCTCGTAGATCTGACGGCACCGCTGCAGCCGGTCAGGACCGTCCACCGACAGCTCGAACTTGGCGTAACTGATCCAAACCTGTGAGAGCACAAGGCTGTCAGAGGTCACTGTCCTTTACTCTTCATTCATGCATTATTCCTCAGAAGGAAACCCAACCCATTTCAAGCTGAAATTTTGGCAGAAGTTCTGGTTCCAGTTGAGAAACGGGTATCGTGTTAAAGAGAAGTTCAGAGTTGTTTTAACTCAATACTCGGCCTGCAACTAACGATTATTGAACTAACAGATTAATAACCGGATAATAAAAGGTGCTTAATATGAACCAGGTGGAGCTCAGACTAACCCACTCAGGTTGTTCTTCCAGCAAATGGTCTGATTTAGTCTTTATGCTCCAGTTAACTATTATTCAGCTACTAAATTATTAATTATTATTAATTATTTCAATAATCGATTAATTACAACTGATCCGATTCATTCAGCCCTACTCAGTACAGCAGAAGTTCCTTTAAAACATCACAGGAACCACTTTGCTGAGAATCCAACCCGGGTCGGGTCTCCACCCGCGTCAGTCAGAACCGGCCTGAAGTCAGAACCGGTCCGAGGGTGGTCCTCACCTTGACGTGCTGCGTGCGCTGCAGCAGCCTCTTGTAGAGGTTCCTCGTGTTCTCGAACTCTTCCTGCTCGATCTCAAAGTCGATATAAGACTTCCACAGAACCTAGAAGGACACGAACATGTAGAGGACGGGGATGAAACCCGATGACTGAATCGTTCTCAGCAGCAGGAGGACTGACCGGATCACACATAACTAGATGCGTATCTGTTGCTCTATTTAACAAAGGGGACAAACCTCCGGCATGTCCAGCCTGGGCTGACTGATGGCGAGCTCAAAGATGGCTCTAGCTCTCTCGATGTCTCCCAGGATGGTCTCCAGCTCGGCAAACTTGATCCAGGTGGTACAGTTTTCTGGACTGAACTCCAGGTACTTCTCGTACAGCTTCCTGCAGCGGTCGAACTCACGTAGCTGCAGCTCCAGCTCGATGTAACCCTTCAGCAGCTTGTTCTTTGGACATTTACCGATCGCTGTGCCCTGACACCACAGAACAAAACAGATGAGTCCAACAGAACAGCCTCTCAGCTCCTACCAGCAGGTTCTCAGCTTTGTTACTGAGCAGCTGAAACAAACCTGGCATTACACCAGAAACCTCAGGAATCACCTTCTCTATGATGGAACGTTGGACCATCATGGGATGGGTCATCTGACCCATCTCAGGCCCGTTACACACACACACTCACCGGATGCAACCTGTCAGATACAACGCCTCACAAAACTTTTCAAACCTCCATGGACTTTATTTGGATCTTCTGTCACAGACCAACACAAAGTGCAGAATTCATGACTTCAACATTTTTTTACTAATAAAATCATATTCAGACCCCATTTTCTGATACCCAGAGCAAGTCAACCACCTTCAGACTTATAGAGTCCAGTTGTGTACCTAAACCTGACTGCAGATGTTCTGTTTCTGGCCTCAGAGGTTCTACAGAGAACATTCAACCAGCATCATGGAGACCAAGGACCACAGCAGACGGGTCAGAGGGGAGAAAGTTCTGGTTCAGTTTAAAGCAGGCTATAAACAGTCTGAACTCGGATTGTTTAAAGCTGGTAGAGACAAATCCCAGAAGATCTGCAGCTGGTCTCTCACCTAAAATCCCATTAATGTAAACTGGATTCTGTGGTTGGAAGGACAACTTTGAGGGATGTGAATACTTTAGTGAGGACCTGTAAGTACAAGTTTGAAGTCAGGAACTCTGTGGAGTCTCACCATGATCTTTCTGGCGCCAGGTAGGTTCTTTTGTCGAATCTCAAACTGAGCGAAGAGCAGCCAAATCTTTGCAAATGTGAACTGAAACAGAACCCAGACAGACCCGTCAGAATCAGTGAGTGACAGCAGAGAGGCTTTGATGGTTTCATGTCTTCAGGATTTACCTTTTTATGAGGGATGAGCTCCAGACACGCCTGGTAGACCTGCCTCGTCCTCTCAGGATCCTGCCAAAGAAATGGTTAAGGTTAGCTGATCTGGTTCTGAATGTTCTGAGACGGCGTAAAGAACCCACCCTGGTCTCCAGCTCCTCGTACAGGGCGTAGTTAATCCACAGGTAGACGTAGCGCCTCCAGTGTCTCTTCTCCTGGATGGGCGGCACGTTGGCGATGGCTCTCTCGTAAACCTCTCTGACGGTGTCGGCGTCTGCGTCGCTCTCCACCAGGCGGAGGTAATCAAACCAGGCGTCGTAGTTGTGTGGGTTTGCCTGAGTTTAAACACAGAAGAAGAGTTTGTCACGCTGTAGCAGCCGACCTTCACCAGATCTCTAGAAGCTGCTCTCCCACTGGTTTACCTTGACTTCTTCTTCATACTGAAACCTTCTTTTGCTGACGATGACGTCTTCGATTCCTCTGCGGTCTCCAAACTTCTTCTCAAACATGGTGTAGTTCTTGAAGAGCTCCTGCGCCTGATGTTTGGGGATTCTGTCCAGAGCATACTTATAGATCACCCGGACCCGCTCAAACTGTGAAGGAAAGGACAGAGTCAGAAATACACTAGAGAACTTACAGGTAAACGTCAAGGTTCTGTTAGAACTCACCTCCTTCTGGGTCTCCTCAAACCTAGCAAAGGCCACAAACAGGTTCTCATCCACATGTTCCTCTCCGAAGAATTCCACGGCTCGCTCGTACACCTTCCTGCTGTGGGCGATGTAGCCATGCCGCTCCTCGAAGCGAGCGTACTTGATCCAGTTCTTTACTTCGGGGTGAACAATGACGAGTTCACAGGAGTCAAGGAAATCACGGCTGTCAAGCAAGAATGCTAAAAAGGCTGTGAATGTGACTTTCTAGCGTGTCTGCTCTAAAAGAAAAGGCACTGCTAGAAGAAATCAGCCCTCAGAACGTCAACCAGGGAACGATCATCATCTTCATACTTTAGATTTTTAGATTCTCACAAGTTCCACAGAACAGGTCTAGTGGTCAGTCTACCAAAACGTCTTCCAGGATGCATGGAAAGGAGGACAGATAGATGAAGAGATGAATGAATTAACTGAAGGATGTGTAAGTGGAAGGAAGGATGAATGAATAAAAAAGACCTGCTTTAAACCCTCTGGGTTCATCTGACCATCACTTGTTCCACCATCTGAAGAGCATCTGTCCTTGAATCTTCACAGCAGTTGGAGCTGCTGTGGTTCCTCAGTCAGGAACTAAATAAAACCAGATAGCTGGAGCTTAAATAATAAGCTGATAATAATAATAATAATAACCTGCTGCTGCAGAACAAATATGGCATCATGCAAAGAGTGTCTATTGGACATAAAAGCAGCTCCCAGATTGGATCAACTCCCTTATTTATCATGTGGACACAGAAAAACCAAATCTGGAAAATGTAGCTTTTCTCCACACGTTCAGAGCAGGAAAACAGTTTCAGGGATTTCTCCTCATCGTGTAGAAACACTGATTTTTTTCCCCCATGCAACCTGAATTAGCAAGAATTATTTCTTTTGCCCAAATATTCTGATGTAAAAATGACAAGTAATAATATATTAACTAACATTAAACCAAACAAGACATGAGGCTTAATTCACTTCTGTTAGTCCTGGAAACGACCCTAAAAGTACAATTAGAGCAGTCCCTAAGACTAGCTGTACCTGGAGTAAATGTTGAAATTTGGCCTCTAAATTGACACTAAATGTGACTGGGACTTATTCACAGGTGTCTGAACACATCCCAACAAACCGAACATGAGGATATATCGCTCATAGATGGTGCGGGCTTTGTCCACTTCTTTATAGCGCAGCTCGAAGTTGATGTAGGAGTGCCAGGCCTGTTCTTCAGGCTCCCACTCCATCCAGCGCTCAAACACCTGCCTGCAGCCGGCCACGTTGCCCAGCATCTCCTCCATGTAGGTGTACTTGTACCTGTGCAGAAACATTTAAAGAGCAAGAGATCGATCCATAGTTCCAACTTTCCTGAAATATGTTCTGTTCGAACACAGAAATCTGGTTACAGTAATAAATACTGACATTACACCTTTTCCAACCTTAAACCAAGAAAACTAATCCTTTCCAAAAAAATATTTATAACTCGTACTCGTCGTCTTCCGCTTCATCCAGGACCGGGTCGCGGGGGCAGCAGACTCAGCAGAGACGCCCAGACGTCCCTCTCCCCAGACACCTCCTCCAGCTCCTCCAGGGGGAGCCCAAGGCGTTCCCAGGCCAGCCGAGAGACATAGTCCCTCCAGCGTGTCCTGGGCCGTCCCCTGGGCCTCCTCCTTGTGGGACATGCCTGGAACACCTCCCGAGGAAGGCATCCAGGAGGCATCCGATATAGATGCCCGAGGCACCTCAACTGGCTCCTCTCGATGTGGAGGAGCAGCGGCTCTACTCCGAGCTCCTCCCGGATGGCCGAGTTCCTCACCCTATCTCTAAGGGAGTGCCCGGCCACCCTACGGAGGAAGCTCATTTCAGCCGCTTGTATCCGGGATCTCGTTCTTTCGGTCATGACCCAAAGTTCATGGCCATAGGTGAGGGTAGGAACGTAGACCAACCGGTAAATCGAGAGCTTTGCTTTTCGGCTCAGCTCTCTCTTCACCACAATGGACCGGCACAGCGCCCCCATTACTGTGGCAGCCGCCCCGATCCGTCTGTCGATCTCCCGCTCCATTCTTCCCTCACTCGTGAACAAGACCCCGAGATACTTAAACTCCTCCACTTGAGGCAGGAACTCCCCTCCAACCTGAAGAGGACAAGCCACCCTTTTCCGGTCGAGAACCATGGCCTCGGACTTGGAGGAGCTGATCTTCATCCCAGCATGCTGTAGGTCTTGGCTAGAGGGGGCCAGCAGGACCACGTCATCCGCAAAAAGAAGAGACGAAATCCACTGGTCCCCAAACCAGACCCCCTCCGGCCCTTGGCTGCGTCTAGAAATCCTGTCCATAAAAGTTATGAACAGGACCGATGACAAAGGGCAGCCCTGCCGGAGTCCAACATGCACCAGGAACAGGTCCGACTTAGTGCCGGCAATGCGGACCAAACTCCTGCTCCGCTCGTACAGGGACCGGATGGCCCCTAGTAAAGGGCCCCCGACTCCATACTCCTGGAGCACCCCCCACAGGGCATCATGATGGACACAGTCGAATGCCTTCTCCAGGTCCACAAAACACATGTGAACCGGTTGACAAACTCCCATGAACCCTCGAGTACCCTGTAGAGGGTATAGAGCTGGTCCAGTGTTCCACGGCTGGGACGAAAACCACACTGCTCCTCCTGAAGCCGAGGTTCGACTATCGGTCGGACTCTCCTCTCCAATACCCTGGCGTAGGCCTTACCAGGGAGGCTGAGGAGTGTGATCCCCCTGTAGTTGGAACACACCCTCCGGTCCCCCTTCTTATAAAGGGGGATCACCACCCCAGTCTGCCAGTCCAGAGGCACTGTCCCCGACCGCCACACAATGTTGAAGAGGCGTGTCAACCATGACAGCCCAACAACATCCAGAGACTTGAGGTACTCAGGGCGGATCTCATCCACCCCCGAAGCCTTGCCACCGCGGAGCTTTTTAACCACCTCGGTGACTTCAGCCTGGGTGATGAAAGAATCCAACCCCGAGTCCCCAGCCTCTGTTTCCACCAGGGAATGCGTGATGGCAGGATTGAGGAGATCCTCGAAGTACTCCTTCCACCGCCCGATAATGTCCTCAGTTGAGGTCAGCAGCTCCCTGCCCCCACTATAAACAGTGTTGGCAAAGCACTGCTTCCCCCTCCTGAGGCGCCGGACGGTTTGCCAGAATCGCTTCAGGGCCAACCGGTAGTCCTTCTCCATGGCCTCACCGAACTCTTCCCAGGCCCGAGTTTTTGCCTCTGCCACAGCCCGGGCCGCGGCGCGCTTGGCCTCACGGTACCCGTCAGCCGCCTCAGGAGTCCCACAAGCCAACCACAGCCGATAGAACTCCTTCTTCAGCTTGACAGCATCCCTTACTGCCGGTGTCCACCAACGGGTTCTGGGATTGCCGCCGCGACAGGCACCGCAGACCTTACGGCCGCAGCATTGACAATAGATGCAGAGAACATGGTCCATTCGGACTCTATGTCTCCAACATCCCCCGGGATCTGGTCGAAGCTCTCCCGGAGGTGGGAGTTGAATACATCCCTGGCCGAGGGCTCCGCCAGGCGTTCCCAGCAGACCCTCACTATGCGCTTGGGCCTGCCGAGTCTGTCCGGCTTTCTCCTCCTCCAGCGGATCCAACTCACCACCAGGTGATAATCAGTGGACAGCTCAGCCCCTCTCTTCACCCGAGTGTCCAAAACATGCGGCCGAAGGTCTGATGATACGACAACAAAGTCGATCATCGACCTCCTGCCTAGGGTGTCCTGGTGCCAAGTGCACTGATGGACACCCTTATGTTTGAACATAGTGTTCGTTATGGACAATCCGTGACTAGCACAGAAGTCCAATAACAAAACACCACTCGGATTCAGATCGGGGAGGCCATTCCTCCCGATCACGCCTCTCCAGGTGTCACTGTCGTTCCCCACGTGGGCGTTGAAGTCCCCCAGCAGAATAATGGAGTCCCAGGGAGGGGCACTATCCAGCACCCCGACAGGGACGCCAAGAAGGCAGGGTACTCTGCACTACCACTCGGCCCGTTGGCTGAAATGATAGTCAGAGACCTCTCCCCAACCCGAAGGTGCAGGGATACAACTCTCTCATCCACTGGGGTAAACCCCAACACGAGACGGCTGAGCTGGGGGGCAACAAGCAAACCCACACCAGCCCGCCGCCTCTCCCCGTGGGCCACTCCAGAGTAGAAGAGAGTCCAACCCCTCTCAAGGAGATGGGTTCCAGAGCCCACGCTGTGCGTGGAGGCGAGCCCGACTATTTCTAGTCGATATCTCTCGACCTCCTGCACAAGCTCAGGCTCCTTCCTCCCCAGCGAGGTGACATTCCACGTCCCTAGAGCCAGCCTAAGCATCCGGGGATCGGGCCGCTGAGGTCTCCACCTTCGTCCGCCACCTTCGTCCACCACCCAATCCTCTTTGCACCAGTATTGCAGTATATTTATAACTGTAACAATATATAGATTCAATAAAAAATGCAGCTACACTTATATAAATCATTCATTAAAACTAATATTGGTAATTACATGAAATCATTTCCAAATTTATGGAACAGTTTCATTCACTCTGAAAGGAAATAAGCCAAACTGTCTCTAATGCTTCTCAAATAGACCATAAGAGCTAATTGGTTGACCTTCATGGCAGTTTAACTGCTCACCAATCAGATGCAGCCCACAGACTGAGAAAACTAATTCATGATTATTGTTTAAATTAAATTTGAAATACATAACTTAGTATAAGATTCCTTTTTTGTCAACCTAACTAACCCTGGGTTTACACAGCGTCCGTCTCTGCCCTTCATGGATGTACATGAAGTACTGCAGCAGGAGTAAAACAAAATGTATTGAATAATGAAAGATAATTTTGTTTCAATAATACAGAAAATATATAAATTCAATTCAACTCATTAAAATCTGAAATATGTTAAAAGCATACATTATTATTTATGAATTTATTTTAGCTGTCAGTGGGCGGGCCTAACACTGTTTCAGACATGCTGATTGGTCTGCAGTGATGAACCATAGTTACCAGTTATTTTATGGTGAACAGCAACTAAAAAATATCAAATCACATAAAAAAAAACTACAAAAATAATTTTAACATATGAAGAATTCAAGTTTTAATCAACAATTTACATGTTTATTTAGCAACTTGTGTATTTAAGAAATTGTATCTATCTATTTATTTATTTTTATATATTTATTTAGTTATTTAAATCCAGAGATATAAAACTATTTAATTCAGAGATGAATTGTTGGACATTGGCTCATCTGGCCCAGTACAAACAGCAGAGTGATAGTTGACTGCATTAAAAGTTGCTCTTCCTGTTTCAGTGACAGATTTGCTGATGATTTTCCAATCAGTTTTAAACCTGGTACTCCTCCTCGGCCTTTTTAGAAGAACTGCTTGTTTTCTGCTGAGCTGCTCTTCTGTATCTCCACATAAAATCAGGCAGCAGGAGGCGCTAGAGCTGAGAGTCACAACTATGACCAGAACAATTAGACAAAATGTTCTAAAATGCAGGGGTTTAACAGCCCAGGATGATTATAGTCAGCATCAGATCTCATCGGTTCAATGTAAGAGGTAAAGCCTGATCCTGGCCCTACCAGAACTGGTTGACCCGCGGGAGGATGGTGATGGCTCTGTCCCAGATGTTGCGAGCGTGGTTCACCTGACGGCTCTTCATCTCCATCTCTGCGTACTTCAGCCACAGAGTGATGTTGCGGTGATCGACGTCCAGCGCGCGCTCGTAGATGGAACGAGCCCTGAAAGAAGACGGGTTATAAAGTGGGAGGTAAACAAACAACAGTCCAGTGATTTTAATGCATCGTGTAAAACCTCACTGAACAGCGCAGCTCTGATGCAACCTGTGACTGCTTTCAGCGCATTAACATTTAAGACTGATCAATGTATTTATTTAGCAAAGATAGGTGAAAATGAGTTAAAACCTCTCTTTTTAGACAAACTCACCGTGTTAAAAACTGGATCAAAAAGCAAAAAGTATGGGAAATAATTTACAACATGTATATGAAGATAAAAGGTCCTTTTCCAGGCTGCATACCTCTGGATCTCCTTTAGGCTTTCCTCCCATTGTGCGTATTTAATCCAGTTACTGATGACGGTGCGATTCTTCCTGATGTTGTCTTCAAACCCCTTTAAAAAGCCAGTTTGACAGCATCAAAACCTTAAGGTTCCATGGTTTGTTTCTGCCTCTTTTATTCGCCAGATTTTAAACCATTTGCAAGTCAAAACTTTAGTCTATGTCAAATAAGAACGATTGCATTAAAGTGTTTCTGATTACTGAACTTACCTTTCTCTTCTTCAGCTTGTAGTCATTAAGCTCCTCCTGATCAGTGATCTTCTGTTTCGGAGGTGGAGGCAGAAGTTCAAGCTCCCTCTCTTTGGCTTCTCTGAGCAGCTGCTCAGCGGTGATCTGAACCTCTGCAGGAGCTTTATTCTTCACCTGAAACATAACACAAACTCCTTTTGAAAGTCGCACCACGCTCTAATGTTTTTGTGTCTATACTTGTGAAAAGAATGTAAAGTTCTCGATGTACGGGTGAGCATTACAGAATAATTAAGTTCAGTTTAAAATATAGTATATAGTAAAAAATACTACAAACAATTGTAAAATAAAGAGGGTAGGAATTAAAATTTGTCTGTCTAGATTAACCCAATCTAGGTTTGATCATCTTAGGTATTTTGGCTTTTCATCTTGGGCTGATCTAATGTAAAACACGACCTAAAAACTGGAGAATATCCCTTTACTTTAGTCGGATGGCAACATTTGCGTTTTTGAGCCAAGTTAACAAAAAAGTAGGAAGAGGCCATTATTTAAGCTTATGCAACTTCTCAAAGCTTAAATAGCATTTAAATGAGCACATTCATCAGATTTTAAGTTTACAAAACCTGCACTTTATTAAAACCGCCAGAATAGCCTCCATGTCTTTAGCTTCTGTTAGCATTAGGCGCTCTAAGCTAACTTCCCTCCGGGCTTTTTACCTTCGCCACCTTCGGGATGCGCTGCTTCCCCGCCGCCGTGGACGCCATGCTGCCGGTAGCTCCAACCGAAACCTGCCGCACAACGTTTTCAACAAAATAACACCTATAGCAGCTTCCAGCTGACAGACTCCAAAACGTTTTTGAGTCACTAACAGACGGACGCCATGACAGTACCCACAATGCTGCGCGGTTCCGATGTCCCGCGAGAGACTTCGCGGGCGAGCGCTGTTGCTATAGCAACAGACTCAACTCAACAGCAGAAGGAGTGTGAGCGAAACGAGCCGTTTATGGAGTTAAGGTCAAGAAGTTTTGGGGAAAACGACAAACGGAGGTTTAATACGAACAACCTCTGAGAGGAGAAAGGAAGAGTTTAAGGAAACATTTAGTGTTTGAGCTTTTTAACGTTTCCATCCAATAATACTCCCAGCTAAGGATGAGAAGATGAGGTCGGCCAACAGTCAGCAGGAAGATCTGATTGTGACAAGGAGTCAGTCATCGGATGCTCAGTGGATCAATAACCTGATCGGATCCGAAGCTCAGGCTGTGTTTGGGAGGATCAATGTTATCAATCTGCTGTGAGAACAACGCTTTATTCCTCTAATATTATTAAACTTCAGAGTCTGTTCAGATCTGTTCGTTATAAACTGATGTACTAGCTGTAGGTGAACAACCAAATTAACTATTTACTGCATGCCAGAAAAGAAGTCTTACATTATACAGCAAAGTACAAATTAGACTGTGGGTATCAGGGGCCAACATTATTTGCTACAGTCTAAATAAAAAACAGTAACAATTGTTTAAGCAAGTATTAAAATGTGTAAGTTTATTAAAAACATAAATAATTAAAGTGTTATCTTTATCTATGACCCAAATGCAGAATCATGCAGAGAGCAGATGGAGGTAGATAAAGATTTGTTTACAGATTAAGTAAAATAATTCCACCTTGATCTGTGAGGAGCAGGTCAGGAACAATAAAAAAACACCAGAGCCAGATTAGTGGCCCTCATCTCCAGCTGAGACGGCTGAGAGGCAGGTCCTCCCTGGACAGGACAAACAACTGTACACTCACTTACACACACACACACACACAGAGAGAGACCAGTTGACTTGACAGTCATGCTTTTGGACTGTGAGAGGAACCCAAAGCACCCAGAGAGAACCCACGCATTCACAGGGAGAACATGCAGAGAACCTGCTGGGATTTGAAACTCGGACCGTTTTGCTGCAAAACAACTAAAGCTCCTATTTTTTTGTGCCACATCATTTAAAATCATTTCAACTATCACTATGGCTCATCAAGTACGCCTTCCTCGGGAGGTGTTCCAGGCACGTTCCACCGGGAGGAGACCCAGGGGACGGCCCAGGACACGCTGGAGGGACTATGTCTCTCGGCTGGCCTGGGAACGCCTTGGGCTCCCCCTGGAGGAGCTGGAGGAGGTGTCTGGAGAGAGGGACGTCTGGGCGTCTCTGCTGAGTCTGGTGCCCCCGCGACCCGGTCCTGGATAAGCGGAAGACGACGAACGAACGAACTCCCATTTTTTTGTGCCACATCATTTAAAATCATTTCAACTATCACTATGGCTCATCAAGTAGAGCCTACCATCTGATTGGTCTAACTGTAACAATCCTGGTCTTCTTTTTTAAAACCAGTAACTCTGTTCTTAATGTCCCACAATCAGTTGCTTTGGAGAACTTGACTGAAACATGTGAGAACTTTCTGAGCTTTTTTATTAATATCCAAAGCAATACAAAAACAACTTATGGTATCCCTTATTTTATCTCGGTTTATTGAGCAGTGCAGACTACAATGTGGACTTGTTGGTTAGCTGTGAATGTGTGATGCTGCGCTAACACTAGCTAGAAAAAGAAGAGATTTACAATGAAAACACATGTTCTCATGTAAACTCAGCATACTGATCACACCATGCACTGATACTACATTAGTAAAGGTTTTGAATGATATGATGCTGTTTGATACAGCTGATCATAACATCCTGCCTGATAGATTGGAATGGTGGGCAGGGTTGTCTGGTACTGTGCTGACCTGATTCACATCGAATTTGAAAGACATGGACCGATTAGTCATTTGGAAATTAAAAAACAAAGACCACATATGGGGTTCCTCAAGGCTCCATTCTCAGGCTGCTTTTATTTAACACCCATATGCTCCCCCTAGCTAAGATTATGGAACAGCAGAAACCTTGTCATGGTTATGCAAATAGACCTTAATCTTGACCATCACATTAAGTCTTTTATTAAATGAGCCACCATCTTAACAACATGCTGTCTGCCTGTATTTACAGTAGGTCGGGACTCATCGGAGAGTGCCTGGTAGTTACTCCTCGTGGGACCTGGCTGGGCCAAGCCTGAATGAAAGACGCGAGGCCATCTCCCAGTAAGGCCACCACCAGCAAGCAGGGGGAACCATGAGGGGCCGGTGCAAAGAGAATTGGGTAGCAGAGGAAGGTGGAGACCTCGGCGGCCCGATCTCCGGATGCTTGGGCTGGCTCTAAGGACGTAGAATATCACCTCGCTGGGGGGAAGGAGCCTGAGCTTCTGCGGGATGTTGAGAGATATCGACTAGAAATAGTCAGGCTCATCTCCGTGCACAGCGTGGGCTCTGGAACCCATCTTCTCGAGAGAGGCTGGACTCTCTTCTACTCTGGAGGGAGAGGCGGCGAGCCGGGGTGAGTTTGCTTGTTGCATCCCAGCTCAACCGTCTCGTGTTGGGGTTTACCCTAGTGGATGAGAGGGTCACATCCCTGTGCCTTCGGGTTGGGGACAGGTCTCTGACTGTCGTTTCGGCCTATGGGCCGAGCAGTAGTGCGGAGTATCCGGCCTTCTTGGCGACCCTGTTGGGGGTGGCCATAAGGTCTACGGTGCCTGGCGCAGTGGCAATCCCCGAACCCGATGGTGGACACCAGCAGTAAGGGATGGTGTCAAGCTGAAGAAGGAGCCCTATCGGCTGTGGTTGGCTTGTGGGACTCCTGAGGCGGCTGGCGGGTACCATGAGGCTAAGGGTGCTGCGGCCCGGCTGTGGCAGAGGTGGAAGCAGAGTCCGGGGACTCAGGGTTGGACCCTCTCATCACCCAGGCTGAAGTCACCAAGGTGGTGAAAAACCTCCTTGGTAACTGCAGGGCTTCATGGGTGGATTAGATCCGCCCTGAGTGCCTCAAGTCTCTGGATGCTGTGGGGCTGTCATGGTCGACATGCCTCTTCAACATTGTGTGGCGGTCAGGGACAGTGCATCTGGACTAGCAGACCGGGGTGGTGGAGAGTGTGTTCCAACTACAGGGGGATCACATTCCTCAGCCTCCCTGGTAAGGCCTACACCAGGGTATTGGAGAGGAGAGTCCGGCCGATAGTCTAACCTCGGCATCAGGAGGAGCAGTGTGGTTTTCGTCCCGGCCGTGGAACACTGGACCAGCTCTATACCCTCTACAGGGTGCTCGAGGGTTCATGGGAGTTTGCCCAACCGGTTCACATGTGTTTTGTGGACCTGGAGAAAGCATTCAACTGTGTCCCTCGTGATGCCCTGTGGGGGGTGCTCCAGGAGTATGGTATGGCCCTTCATTAGGGGCCATCCGGTCTCTGTACAAGGGAGTTTGGTCCGCATTGCTGGCACTAAATCAGACCTGTTCCCCGGTGCATGTTGGACTCCGGCAGGGCTGCCATTTGTCACCAGTCCTGTTCATAACTTTTATGGACAGGATTTTTAAGTGCGGCCAAGGCTCGGAGGGGTCTGGTTCCGGGACCAGTGGATTTTGTCTCTCCTTTTTGCAGATGACGTGGTCCTGCTGGCACCCTCTAGACAAGACCTACAGCAGGCTGGGATGAAGATCAGCTCCTCCAAGTCCGAGGCCATGGTTCTCCACCGGAAAAGGGTGGCTTGCCTTTTTCAGGTTGGAGGGGAGTTCCTGCCTCAAGTGGAGGAGTTCAAGTATCTCGGGGTCTTGTTCACGAATGAGGGGAGAATGGAGAGGGAGATCAACAAACGGATCGGTGGGGGCGCTGTGCCGGTCCGTTGTGGTGAAGAGAGAGCTGAGCCGAAAAGCGAAGCTCTCGATTTACCGGTCGGTCTACGTTCCTACCCTCACCTATGGCCATGAACTTTGGGTCATGACCGAAAGAACGAGATCCCGGATACAAGCGGCTGAAATTAGCTTTCTCGGTAGGGTGGCCGGGCACTCCCTTAGAGATAGGGTGAGGAGCTCGGCCATCCGGGAGCGGCTCGGAGTAGAGCCGCTGCTCCTCCACATCGAGAGGAGCCAGTTGAGGTGGCTCGGGCATCTATACCGGATGCCTCCTGGACGCCTTCCTCGGGAGGTGTTCCAGGCACGTCCCACCCGGAGGAGGCCCAGGGGACGGCCCAGGACACGCTGGAGGGACTATGTCTCTCGGCTGGCCTGCGAACGCCTTGGGCTCCACGCAAAGAAGGTGTAGGAGGTGTCGGGGGAGAGGGATGTCTGGGGGTGTCTCTACTGAGTCTGCTGCCCCCGTGACCCGGTCCTGGATCAAGGGGAAGACGACGAGTATATATACGAGTACTTTACAATAGAATATAATGTGGGATCAGTCCAATCATGCATGGTGTTGTTCTGGAACTCTGACTCTGTGGCGACTGGTTTTAGCAGACAGCGCTCTGTAGCGCCACCTGAAGCTAAAAGCCTAAACACTTTGTGTGCAGGGTGTGTTGGTCTGCAGAGATGTTAGCTGCCCTTCTCCTGACCCTTGACCTGTATAAGTCCTGGATGGAGGGAAGGTCAGCCCTGATTATTCTCTCTGCAGTCCTGATTATTCATTGCAGTCTGGACCTGTCCTGTTTGGTGGATGAACCAAACCACACTGAGATGGATGAAGACAGGACAGACTGAATGATGGCAGTGGAGAAGATGACCAGCAGCTCCTGGGGAAGGTTGAAGTTCTTGAGTTGCCTCAGGAAGTTCAGTCTCTGCTGGACCTTCTTCTGAACATCATTAATGAGTGAGGACCATCTCAGGTCCAGAGAAATGGTGGTTCCTAGGAACCAGAAGTGGTCCACAAGAGACACAGTGTTGTTGAGGATGGTGAGGGGGGTGTATGGGGGTGGTGTTCTCTGAAGGTCCACCACCATTTCCACAGTCTTGAGTGGGTTGAGTTCAAGGTAGTTCTGACCGCACCAGTGTACCAGCCGATCCACCTGCTGTCTGTATGCAGACTCATCACCATCCTGGATCAGTCCAATGACAGTGGTGTCATCTGCAAACTTAAGGAGTTTCACGGACGAGTCCGATGAGGTGCAGTCATTTGTGTACAGAGAGAAGAGGAGTGGGGATAGAACACATCCCTGGGGGCCACCAGTACTTATTGATCTGGATCAGGAGAAGATGCTCCCCAGTCTCACCTGCTGCTGTCGGTCCGTCAGGAAGCTGTTGATCCACTGACAGGTGGAGGCTGGGACGTTGAGCTGGGTGAGCTTCTGGTGGAGGATGTCTGGTATGATGGTGTTGAAGGTGGAGCTGAAGTCTACAAACAGGATCCTGGCGTACGTCCCTGGGTGGTCGAGGTGTTGCAGGATGAAGTGTAGACCTAAGTTAACAACATCATCTGCCGACCTGTTTGCTCAGTAAGTAAACTGCAGGGGGTCCAGCAGGGGGCCTGTGATGTCTTTCAGGTGCTTCAACACCAGCCGCTCAAAGGATTTCATGACCACAGACATCAGGACTACAGGCCTGTAGTCATTTAACCCTAGGATGGTGGGTTTTCTGGGTACTGGGATGATGGTGGATCGTTTAAAGCAGCAGGGAACCTCACACAGCTCCAGTGACTTGTTGAAGATCTCAGTGAAGATGGGGGCCAGTTGGTCGGCATAGGCTCTCAGGCATGATGGGGAGACATCATCAGGTCCTGAGGCCTTCCTTGTGTTCAGGTGCTGAAAGAGCCTGTTTACATCTTCCTGTAGGTTGGGATCAGGTGAACCAGAGAGTGGTCAGAAAGTCCCAAAGCAGCCCTGGTGACAGCATGATATGCATCTTTTAAAGTTGTGTAGCAGTGGTCCAGAGTGTTTTCATCCCTGGTGGGACACTTAATGCGCCTTCTGTATCTGGGAAGTTCATTGGAGAGGTTTCCACTGTTAGAACAATGATGAGAGAGTCTGGATGATTTTTCTCCACGTCTGTTATCAGCTCAGCCAGTTGTTTTTCATCATCTGAAGTGGAGCCTTGAGGTGGTATGTAAAGTCCAACCAGTACAGACGAGGAGAACTCCCTCAGTGAATAAAACAGTTTACAGTTAATGAGAAATGACTCCA
The DNA here is from genome assembly GCF_021462225.1 of Girardinichthys multiradiatus. NCBI lineage: Eukaryota > Metazoa > Chordata > Actinopteri > Cyprinodontiformes > Goodeidae > Girardinichthys > Girardinichthys multiradiatus. Next base: position 839,521 of record NC_061808.1, read on the forward strand.
GGTCAGGACTACATGTCTTCTTCAACCCTTCGATTTTTCTGCACCAACCTTTGTTTATATGAAAGCAGGTTCTGCCTCCTCGCTATTCCCCGATAAGTCCGCGTTATGGTGTGCTCTGAACAGCTGAAAGCCCGTTATCAGAAGGCCGCAGTCCGGTGTGTTCTCATTTAGCCAGGTTTCGGTAAAGCAGAGGGCAGCAGAGCCACGGAGGGCCGGGTTTTTACAGGATGACGAGAATCCGTTTGTCCATCTTGTTGGCCAGGGAACGCACATTTGCCAGGTGGATTGAAGGCAGGGGTGAGTGAAGTCCTTGTTGTGGGAGCTTCATGAGCACGCTCTCTCCCCTCTCCACCGTCTCTGGCGGTATAGCCCATAGAGAGCCGCCGCTCAGCTGGCCAGGATGGTTAAAATCATTGTAATGGCATCTGTATAGGTCTCCGTAAAACATTCAGTCAACTTGCAGCAGCTCATCTTAACTGCTGCTGCCAGAGTCCTGACCGACCCCAGGAAAACGGATCATATCCCACCAGGTCTTAAATTAGTGTTCTGCCTCTCTGTTTGGAAAAGGATAGAATTTAAGCTCTTGTGGTCTGTGAAGCTCTGAATGGTCTCAGAGCTGCTGGTCAGGTAGGAACCATGTAGACTTCTCAGTTCATCAGAAACCTCTTCATTCAGAGTTCCCAGGAACAGAACGAAACAAGATGAGGCAGCATTTAGTTTCTATGCTCCTCAGCTGTGGAACAAACTGCCTGAAAACCTGAGAAGTTCAGAAACTGTGGTTCCTTTCAGTCAAGACTGAAAACATAAATGTTTCCTGAAGCTTTCCCATAGGGCCAAAATATGTTTTATTTTGATCTTATCTTAGCTTGATTATTGTTTTAGATGTGTATTTCAGCATTCCTGTCTTTTTACAGGTCCTTCTCAAAATATTAGCATATTGTGATAAAGTTCATTATTTTCTATAATGTCATGATGAAAATTTAACATTCATATATTTTAGATTCATTGCACACTAACTGAAATATTTCAGGTCTTTTATTGTCTTAATACGGATGATTTTGGCATACAGCTCATGAAAACCCAAAATTCCTATCTCACAAAATTAGCATATTTCATCCGACCAATAAAAGAAAAGTGTTTTTAATACAAAAAACATCAACCTTCAAATAATCATGTACAGTTATGCACTCAATACTTGGTCGGGAATCCTTTTGCAGAAATGACTGCTTCAATGCGGCGTGGCATGGAGGCAATCAGCCTGTGGCACTGCTGAGGTCTTATGGAGGCCCAGGATGCTTCGATAGCGGCCTTTAGCTCATCCAGAGTGTTGGGTCTTGAGTCTCTCAACGTTCTCTTCACAATATCCCACAGATTCTCTATGGGGTTCAGGTCAGGAGAGTTGGCAGGCCAATTGAGCACAGTGATACCATGGTCAGTAAACCATTTACCAGTGGTTTTGGCACTGTGAGCAGGTGCCAGGTCATGCTGAAAAATGAAATCTTCATCTCCATAAAGCTTTTCAGCAGATGGAAGCATGAAGTGGTCCAAAATCTCCTGATAGCTAGCTGCATTGACCCTGCCCTTGATAAAACAGAGTGGACCAACACCAGCAGCTGACACGGCACCCCAGACCATCACTGACTGTGGGTACTTGACACTGGACTTCTGGCATTTTGGCATTTCCTTCTCCCCAGTCTTCCTCCAGACTCTGGCACCTTGATTTCTGAATGACATGCAGAATTTGCTTTCATCTGAAAAAAGTACTTTGGACCACTGAGCAACAGTCCAGTGCTGCTTCTCTGTAGCCCAGGTCAGGCGCTTCTGCTGCTGTTTCTGGTTCAAAAGTGGCTTGACCTGGGGAATGCGGCACCTGTAGCCCATTTCCTGCACACGCCTGTGCACGGTGGCTCTGGATGTTTCTACTCCAGACTCAGTCCACTGCTTCCGCAGGTCCCCCAAGGTCTGGAATCGGACCTTCTCCACAATCTTCCTCAGGGTCCGGTCACCTCTTCTCGTTGTGCAGCGTTTTCTGCCACACTTTTTCCTTCCCACAGACTTCCCACTGAGGTGCCTTGATACAGCACTCTGGGAACAGCCTATTCGTTCAGAAATGTCTTTCTGTGTCTTACCCTCTTGCTTGAGGGTGTCAATAGTGGCCTTCTGGACAGCAGTCAGGTCGGCAGTCTTACCCATGATTGGGGTTTTGAGTGATGAACCAGGCTGGGAGTTTTAAAGGCCTCAGGAATCTTTTGCAGGTGTTTAGAGTTAACTCGTTGATTCAGATGATTAGGTTCATAGCTCGTTTAGAGACCCTTTTAATGATATGCTAATTCTGTGAGATAGGAATTTTGGGTTTTCATGAGCTGTATGCCAAAATCATCCATATTAAGACAATAAAAGACCTGAAATATTTCAGTTAGTGTGCAATGAATCTAAAATATATGAATGTTAAATTTTCATCATGACATTATGGAAAATAATGAACTTTATCACAATATGCTAATTTTTTGAGAAGGACCTGTATGTGATACCTAAAAGTGACAGTTATTCTTTCAGACGTGTTTCTCTTTCTTTATTTTCCGTAAAGCACTTTGAATGACCTTATGTATGAACGGTGCTATGCAACAACCTCGCCTTCTCTGTTTATGTACTGTGCAGAGAGAAGGCCAACCTGGCTGTGACTGTGTCCAACACGAAGGAAGACGTCCTGGCTCACGCCTCGTTCTTTGACCATCCTGCTGTAGATGTAGTGGAGCGAGATAACTGGGAAGCATTCCTGCACACACACTTCAGTGCTAATAAATGCACAGTGGGTATTATTCTGAGATTCAGGCAGGCATCAAGAAGGTATTATCTGATCACTGCTTTTCATGTTGTAGTGTTCAAATTAAAATAATGAAGTTTCATTCATATTAATAGATGAAGCTTCAGATCCATAAAGGCTTTCAATAAAGATTACAGGAGAAGCTTGATCTTCCCAGTGAGAACAATGTTCTGTTTACAATGTTTGATTAAACCTGGATTTTCATCAGGTCAACAGTCTGAACAATATAGAAATATCTGAAATGTTTGTACTTTAAAACCAGGCTAAATGTGTTGAAAACTCTGGAAATTTGACCTAAAAATGTGTAGGAAGTAGGAACCCTAGGAGGCGGTTCTCCTGGATAAATTATACAGGTGGTCATAATCTTTTGACAGATGAGTGCTTAAAGTAAAGCTCCTCCTGTTGTTTCTTTCCTGCAGCCGGTGAACACACTCTTCCTGCATCTGTTTGTGTCTGAGCCCGGAGTGGCTGCAGCCAGCCTGGACGAGATAATAAGGTTGGATAATAATGGCTGGAAGAGAAAACCCAGTCTGTTATTCTGAAAGGTTTCTAGTCCGCTAGACCCATCCTGATTTATTTCTACAGGACCGTCTTCAGGATCACAGTTGAACTTGAACAAATCCTCCTGCTCTGCCCAAACGCCTGTGCTTTAGGTGAGGTCCGGCTTCAGAACCATTCCCTTCTTTAAACTCTGCCTCATGACGTCTGTGTCTGCAGAACCGGCTCTGGAGGAGATCTTTGAGCCTCTGCAGTGTGTGACCGACACCAGACCTCCGTGTTCAGCTTTTATCTGCAGCAGAGAGGATCATTGTGAGCGGCTGCATGTGCGCAGAGCCAGGTGAGCTTAGACATGATGCTTCCACTGCATAATACTGAACCAGCAGCCTATACAAACAGTACAGAACATGTTCAGTCTGCAGGGGGGTTTGGCCACTAGAGGGCAGAACTCTTTATTGAGGAGTTTTAAAGAGGTGCTGAGTGGCACATCTACATGACAGATACTATCTCTGTGTTCTGAGGTTCTCTCTGCCTGGAAAATGATGGGATTTGGTCTGCATTGTTGGCTCTGGCGTTGACAAGGCTGTGGTTATTATTTTTGCTCAATACTTTTTCCTTCCTCTCAACTCTCCATTGTTTTGCTTGGATACAGCATTCTGAGCAGAGAAAGCAGCTCTGAGATGTTGGAGGCAACGCGTTCAGACTGAAACTAAGATCTGAAGATTGAAGGGGTTGTCTCTGTAGTGACAAAGTGATCCTTGGTTGTGATTCTGTTCCAGAAAGGTCTCCTGAAAGCTTTTTCTTGTGTTCCTGATCCTGGAAGGAGGAAGTGGAACTTCTGGAATTATTCTCCTACATGATGTGCATGAAATATTGTGATGACTGATTCTTGTCATAAAACGCTGGTTTGAAGGACCCAAGTCAAGACAATTAGGAGGCTTCAGGATCAAAGCAGAGCTTCTAAATCAAGGCTTAAATATTTGAAATGAGTGGTAGCTCAGGTAAACAGCAGGATGTAACCAGGGCTATACTACATACCTGAGGGTCGCTTCCTCTACATTCCTCTAATATAATAACTCAGACTCTAACTTTGAAAACTGGCTCAGAGTTTATCTGTTCTTTCTTTCTAGATGAAACGACTAAAGGAGCTACATCCATTAACATTTACTTTTCCTTCTCATAGAAAGTACTCCTGGATCAGTGCTTCTTTGTTCTCTTTGTGTCTCTGCTCTGTTCTCTCAAACCTCCAGTCGGTCGTGGCAGAGGGCCGCTCACACTGAGCCTGGTTCTGGTTCTGCTGGAGGTTTCTTCCTGTTAAAAGGGAGTTTTTCCTCTCCACTGTCGCTACATGCATGCTCAGTATGAGGGATTGCTGCAAAGTCAACGCCAGTGACTGTCCACTGTCTCTACATGCTCATCCAGGAGGAGTGAATGCTGCAAGTCACTGACTGGATGCAATCTGCTGGGTTTCCTTAGATAGAAAAACTTTTTATACAATATGAATAAATAACTGAATCTGACTGAACTGTTCAATGGTTACGATTAATTTGAATGTATGAACCTGACTGTTGTGAAGAACCTTGAGACGACATGTTGTGAATTGGTGCTATATAAATAAAACTGAATTGAATTGAAAAATATTGTCAAACGTTTGTGCTGCATTAGTCCTGGTTTAGCTGCTGTCGTTTTAGACATTGAGGGAAGAAGAAAACGTGTTTGTGAACACCAGGGAGAGCTGCCTGACATATGGATGACCTTTCTACTTCTATGTGTTTAAAATTAGGGTTTAACAAGCAAACCATTGAGACCATTTCTGATTGATCTGAGTGATGTGAGGAGCCCTGGTTGACTACCAAATTAAAACAGGAATGATGCATTTCTCAGAAAACATAATAACAGCTAATATTAAACAGAGGCTGCAATATGAAAAACAAGTCAGACAAAAGAAACCCAAACAGATCATCTACATCTACTTGTCTCTTATTGTGTGGAGTTGTTCACAGAGAAGATGCTCCAGTTTTTTAATGTCCATCCTGCAGATTTTATTGATGGTTTTTTTTGGACAGAAGTGGTATCTGCATACTCAGTCTCCTTACCTTGTGTGCAGACACACTCAAACCGACCTGCAGCCAGTGCTAAGCAAGCTCTGCACTGGTGGCGACACAATCCTGTAGAGACAGTCCTGGAGCTTGCTGGACCCTCCTGGACATCACAAAGCCTTCTTTTCTGCAGCTGGACTTCACAGCGTGAAGTTCTTTCAGCTGCCACATCCTCAGTTTCCTGGTTGTGAGGATGTTTAGATGCAAAGTGATGATGCTGCAGGTTCCCACTGCTAGCTAAACAGCACAATGATTTCAGTACATCTGCTCCTTAACAGCACCAGTCTACTGATCACATTAATGGGTGATTTCTGCTGGGCTCTTTTAAGGCTTCAGCTGTGCTGCTGATCATATGACTGTAATGACATGAAGTCAGACTGATGAATTAATCTGCAGATGATCACTTTGCTAAACAATATAAAAAAGTGACGTGAGCAGAAAAGAATTTGTTTTCCTGCAGGAAAACCTGCAGCTCAACCTGTTGGACATCACCACCACTGTCCCTCTGCTCCTGTAAGGTCAGCTCTTTGTGTTTTCTGTCTTTCAGTGTTGCAGATTATGATGACATTATGTTGATCGTCCAACAGCAGAATCTGAAGACATCTGTCTCCCTGCAGCCATACGGCCTGATAGAAATTATAGAGAACCCAAGTTATCACGCAGCCGTTTTTGAGGTTTGTTCTTCTTATTATAACATGAAGTCCATCCCTCAGTCTGTTCTGATGTGAGTTCTGTGATTTCACTGTTTAAAAACCAAAGCACAGCAGCTTGCTGATGAAGCTTTGAAGGATTTTAGGAACCCTGCTGGGATGGTTCCCTCAGGACCTGGGACTGGACAGATCTGCTCTCCCTCCCCCGTCAGACGCTCTGATATGTGTTCATGGCAGCATATGGTAGATACGAGTTGATGCTCAGCCAAGACATGCTCTCACTGTATGTCCAGACATGAGAAGCCTTTCTGGGCTCTTTGTGTGATTCTGTTTAGAACTCATAGGAGCCAACGTTGTTCCTGATGGTTTGGATGTTTCTTCAGCGTTATGCAGCCACACAACAGCTCCTCTCAGCATCCCTGCTTGTAGCAGGAGAATGGTCATTTCTGCAGCAGATCCACAGCTCAGATCCTTCCAACAGCTAAAGATGTGATGGAAAAGCTTCACCAAGAACCTGTGTTATGGATCTGAGACTGTTTTAAAGCAAGGTAGCAGGAGCAAAATCAGAAACATGTTTAATCATGAAACAGAACCTGAGTCCCACTAGTGCAGCAACTTTGCACCTGCAGATAGAAAAGTTACCTCTGATGCAAAGCAAATAAAATCTGTAAATCAAGAGCTGGCAGCTGGTTTCAGAGAGAGCTAGAGACGCTAACCATGACAACCAAAGAAATGACCCTAAAACTCTGCTAAGCTCAAGTGTCAGGCATGTTCCCATCAGCTGGGTGCCAGAGGAACATCCAGGAACTCTCAGTTGAAGGAACAAGTATTTGTTCCAGGAAATCTGAACTGGAGCAGTTCAGAGATGTGATCCTTTAAGAGTGATGGTTTCTGAGGTTGTAACACGAAACCAATTGTTTTCTCTCCAAAGGATGATGGACGCATCGTTGGTTTCATCGCTGTGACGTTTGATCTTCATGTGGAGGATCTTGAGGAAAACTTTGACCTAAGTGAGTTTGATGGTTTCTACAAAGAGCAACAGCTGAAGGGAGAAGTTCCAGGTGGAGAAGAAGAACGGGAAGTAACCCAGGTACTGTAAACCCCAGCCACCTACACTCTATACAGATGTATTCAGCTGAAGCAGCAAGGATCCAGGATCATGTCTGTTGTCCCCCTGGTCTCAACAGGAACAGCACCTGCCGACTCATCAGACTTCGATGAGATCAAACTGTTTCTGCACTGAACACTTTGTAGCTGAGAAGGATTATCAAACGAGGTAAAACACCTGAAGGTCAATAGTACATCTGGACCTTTCACTAGAATCCTTCTCACATCTTCAGGAATGATGGGAGGTTTTCAGTAAGAAGAAGTCAGAATCAAGGACTTAAATAAAGTTTCAGATCAGACTTCCTGTTTCCACAGCCTCATTTCTGCTAGAAGGATCTCCTCAGGCTAGGAGACTGGAAGGTTTGGGCCTAATTGGATCATTTATGTGTGTAGAAGTTTGGACAACTTCCTCCACAATCAGGGTGATCCTCAGAGTCAAGTTTAACATTCCTGGGCTCTCCAGGTTCTGAAAGATGTTTGGATTAGTGAGTCACAATAGTTATGCTTTTTAAGCCATCTTCAGCTGGAGGTTTCTGGAGAATAAGAAGAAAGACATGAATCCAGCTCTGCCTGTCAGAGGAAGACTAACATGTGAGCTGTTTCAGATGTGTCTGATGATGATGGTGATGTTTGATCGACCATGTCCAACAAACAGCTCTTATCACATTCCCTCATTAACTAATGGTGAAAACATGGTTCACTATGCTCCATTTCCATGAAGACCCGATGTCCACCTCCAGGTCCATCAGCCTGTAGAACCTTCTTCAGCAGCAGTGGTGTCGTGTCTGGCTTTCTCAGTCTGTCATCATTCTGGAGGAGTTCTGGGCCAATTTTCTTCTAAATGTTGCTTCAGACCTTTCTGCTCAGCTCTCAGAAGGTCTCGCATTTCGCTTAGGCTGAGGTCTGGACTTTAACTAGGCCATTGCACCACCTTGATTCTTTCCTGTTTTATTCATTCTGTTGTAAATTAGCTGCTGTGTTTGGGATCATGGTTCTGCTGATGACCCAGTCTGGATCAAGCCTCAGTTGTTGGACAGATGGACTAACATCTCACTCTAGATTACTTTGGTCTACTGAGGAGTGTTTGTGCTGATCTACTGTGTTTGGTTTTCTCCAACCATGTTTCTGTCCATTATGGTCAAACATCTCCAGGTTGGTCACATTTGTCAGGAGGACATTGTCCCAGAAGTCTTCTCCTTCATCCAGATGCAGCTGTATAACCCTTATATATAAGTCCTGCTACCATCTTGTTTTTAGGGAGAAGAGGCTTTCTCCTTCAACCGCTTCAAGCAACCAGGCTGGTTCAGTGTTTTTCTATCCTGTCATGACCTTTAACCTTTAACATGCTAACTGAGGCTCTAGAAGTCTGAGATGGAGCTCTTGGGGTTTTGGTCATTTCTTTGAGCTTCACGCTCTGACCTCGGGCTGGATCTGCTGGGACGTCCACTCCTGGGAAGATTGGCAGCTGTCTGAGATGTTTTCCTCTTGGGAATAATCTTCATCTCTGTAGGATGATGGACGTCAGAGAGTTTTGAAATGATCTCACAGATTGATGGACAGCGACAGTTGCTGCTCTGAGGTCATTGCTGATGTCTTTTCATCTTGGCATTGTACTTACAGACACCTGGATGCTTCACAGCAGCAAACTGACTAAACTCCAGCTTTTATGGAGATGCTCACACTGATGATGATCAGTCCATATGATCAGCAGGTCCTGATCATGAACCTCTGAAATCAGGAAGCAGGAAGGGTGGAGTTTTTTTTTACTTTTCCATTCTGGCTTCATCTTTGTCTTAATAAATAATGGCAGTGTAGTCTGTTGTGTTTTTGTGCATTGTCCATCAGATGTTAATGGTTCTGGTTTTTCATCATGTTCTGAAACACAAAGCCCTGGACCTGATAGACCATGGACATTCTTTTTCTCCATCAGTGAATGGATATCCTCAAGCGCTCCATATTTCCAGTTAAAATACTTTGTGACTCCTGTGACTTGGTGAGGCGGCGTCTTGGCAGCCATGGTGGCAGCTGTCCAGAGCTGCGTCAGTCATATGCTGGGAACGCTGGGAGAGCAGTGACTGTTAGTTGGCTCCCGCTGTGGTCCTCACCTCCCAGCTGTTCCTGAATATGGAGCCGAGGCGCTTCCTGCAGAGAATGAGCACGTTATTAATGAGTGCCCAGCTTAAAGTGACAGAGAGCTGAAGCTGTGCACAGATTGCTCCACCAGTTGTTCCTCCACACTCATCATCAGTTTGGCTCCAACTCATTTCTTCACTTAACTTTTTCTTCTTCCTCTTTTATTACAGATCAACTGACTGTATCCCATATCTGTTCCAGCTTTTCCCTGTAAGTATTGTCCTTGTCAATAAAAACCTGTAATGAATGGGTCACCATGTGGGTCAGTGGTGGAGCGGGCCCACCATGTATGGGGGCTGTAGTCCTCAGTGCAGCTGTCCATGGTTTGATTCCCACACTGGGTCATTTCTTGCATGTCTTCGTCTTTCTTTGCCCTTTTTCCTGTAAAGGTACTGAAAAATAAAGACCTTTATGTAGACCTTTATGTAGACCTTTATGTAGACCTTTATGAAGACCTTTATGAAGACCTTTATGAAGACCTTTAGCACCACTTAGTCCTGCCCAACATTTTGCTTGTAAAAAATGTTGTTTTTTTATATGTTCCTAGACTGATTCTGCAGATAGAAGTCCAATATTTCCAGTTTAAATTCTGTTTAGTACTGCAGGATGGATCAGGTTCCAAACTGCCAGACAGGAACCAGAACTCCAAAGATCCAGCTGTGTGGTCAGGGTCAGATTAACTGAACACTTTCAGACTCACTCAGGAAGTTTTAAATGCTTTATTTTTCCTTTTCCTTTCCACCACAGCTTTCTGCTGACAAACACAGAACCTTGGTTGGTTATTTTTCCATCTATCTGTCCTGACTATATGTTGTCTGGCTTTTCCAGGACCTGGAATACTGTATAAACATCCTTCCATCTGCAAGTCCAGAACTTCCCTGGTTGCAGAACTTTGTCCTTGTGCCACTCCGTCCCAGCAGCTTGCTACTCACCAGTCTGTACATCCTCCACAGGTCCATAGGAAGGTGGGTCAGGATGCAGATTCAATTGTGTCAGTTTAATGATCCAGGCGGGTCAGAGCACCGGTTCGGGTGGGTCAGGATTCAGATTCAGGCGGTTCTGGATTTGGACTATAACCAGCATGGCCCAGATTCTCAGGGTAGCCTTGGTGGTGATCCTCTATTGCCTTTGCTCCTCTCACATCACCCTTCTCAGTGGAGCAGGCGTCACTTTGTGACTTTCAGTCATTTTCCCTGAGATTGTAGAAGATCTTGTATGTTTTGTATACTTTGTTCTGTGGCGTCTGGAGCTTAAAGACATTTAGATATGACCTCATAAGCAGTCAGAGGTCAGCTGCAGGTCTTTACTGAGCTCCTTCTTTTTAACAAAGATTTTCCATAAACTAACTGTAGAAAGCTGCTGTGCCTCATCTGTTGACTTGGTAAAAACAACTGTTCTCAGTTAACCCGGGTAGTTAGGATGAGTTAGAACAGCATGGTCTATTTATTTGGACTGATGCAGAATCTTGAATTTTCCCACAGACTCTAACGCTTTGCAATTGGTATGAATAATTTTGGACGTGCTCTACATAAGGTGTAAGTTAGATATAGAACAGTTAGTTGAATCTGTGTCTCATGGTAAGATCTATTTACTTCCTTTCCAGACAGAAGAAACATGTCGGTTGAGGTGAAAGATTAATCTCAATCTGCTGGGCTTAACTGCATGCTGTAACTGGCTTTAAGTACAAACGAGCTCTGTCCGTGGAGCTGAAACATTGGGAGCAGAAAACAATGATTGGTCAGAGGACCCTTTTCGATTCAGTCCTACGGAAACAACCTTTGAACCCTCAGAAATTCATGATGTCCTCAAACAGTACTGCAGTTTGCTGTCTCTCTTTAAGGAGTGTGGAGGTGAGGCAATCTGTTCCTGCAGACCGACAGGCTGTTTCTGATCTGCTGAAGAGTTTGAATCTTACTGGTTTGGTTCTGGAGGACCTGGACTCTTTCTACAGGACCCGCAGTGACCCGGTGGGTTTGTATTTGCTGATATAACACACAGTTCATCACCTTGATATATGATTATTTTGGTTTACTGGGTGCACTTTGCTCCCTTAGCTGTTGGTGCTGCTCACTTCCAATCAGCACACCTTCAGTATAATTAGACATGAGCACACAGTCACAATGTTCTTTTCAGATGTGAGGAATTGATGTGATGGTCAGATGACAAAGACTGAGCTGTTTGGCCACAGTAACAAGTAGAATGTTTGTAGGAGTCAAGGTGAGACTTTCAAACCCAACAACACTGTACCAGTTGTCAAGCACGGTGGTGGCAGCATCATGTGGTACTGGTGCTTTGCACAATGAATGGTATAATGATGGAGAACCACCTCCAGATTCTTCAACTTAACCTCAGATCAGCAGCTGGACGGTTGAAACTCAGACCGGGCTGGTTGTTTCCAGCTGGACAACAATCCCAACACATCCAAACTGGTTTTAATGGATGAAGCAATCTGCTGCAAAGCTCAGAACTCAACCCTGTTGAGGACAATGATTAATAGTGAGGTCTGTTCCAGGAAACCATTAAGTTTAGATGAACTGTGACAACCCTGCCAGAAGGAGAGGTCAAACATCAGCCGAAATGACGGCAGCAGCTTGTTGATGGATGCAGAAGGTTTGTGGTCAAGGAGCAACTTGCTAAGAGATATTTAACTAAAGCTAAGTGTGGGTGTATGTATAAATATGACCCTGTATGTATAATTTGAAGCTTGTATGGATCAGAGAAAGTTGTTAGAAATAACAGCGGCTGTGTGTTTCAGAATCGTTCATGTCTGGAAAATAACGCTTTAAATAAATGAGCAAAAAGCTCAGATTCAAGATGACATTAATGTTCATCACAAGTGATTTTCATATTGTTACTTCTGTAAACCTCCTGCTTCACATATTACACTGGAAGGTAATAACTCACATTTAATGAAAACGTTCAAATTTGGTCATAAACTAGCTGAGAGCTCAGTTTTAAAATTTAGAAAATGTTCTCCTCCTTTGGTTTCTGAACGCTGATCATTTTAGACTGTTAGACTGAGTCTAATGATTGTCTGGGAATAATGAAGATTGGCACATGTACCAGGGAACAGATTGGTGAGAATTCAACTGATTTTCCTCTCTGACTGATGCCCCAGCTGTCACTGCCGCAGCTCCAAAACTGATAATTACTTCTGAAACGAGGAAGCTGCTCCTTCATGTGTATTCATGGCTCTGGACTGGTGGATTAACATGCATGCAGCTTGTTTTGTGCAGATGTTAGCTTCCTTGTTTTGTTGCTGTTTATCAGGATGCAGTCCCTCTGCAGGCCTTTGTTGCTCAGGTGGACGGTCAGGTGGTGGGGATAATGATCATCAGAGACGAGCAGGTAAATGTTTCTGGATCTCTGGACTGTAACCGGGTCTTTACATACTCTTTGTTGATTATGACATTATGATTCACAGCAGTGTGACTGACTGACAGCAATGCTTGTTTTCCAGGACATTGAGTTCCTTCGTGCACACTACAACATTGACAGCTTCATCTGTCTCAGCCGTCATGGCTACGAGGAGCACGCTCACATTCGCCACTTCGTCCTAAAACCTTGCTTCTATCATGTCACCAAACACTGGTTTAAGGAGGTTCTGCGGCTGGCGCACAAGTCCTGCCTGTACCACCGGATCTACCCGCCTCTGCTCAGAGAGCAGGTGAGTTAACTGGGACCAAGGTCTGAGGGACTGGGCCAGAAGGACCCAGTCACAGTCATTTAATGACCCGATCACACGGATCTGATCACAGGAGATGCAGAGGTCTGGTTGTTGTTGAAGCACTCTGAACTCGCTGCTGTCTCTGCAGTCAAGGCAATGGTGCAGCTGATGCAGCCAGCTCCACCTTACTACACTATAATTCAACATTTTCTTCAACATGTACACATCTCTTCCTTCCTGTTCTAATGGCAAGCAGCAGACTGAGAGATGATGATGTGCAAACAGAATAATGAGGCTAGAGAAAGGATCTTGCTCAGTATCAGCTGCCTGAACCTTCTCCCAGGACCTCATTATCAGCCTCCAAACTGATGCTGGTTAACCTTTTTCTGTCTTTCAACACATTGACTCTGTCCCTCCTTCTCCTGCTCTCAGACCTCCTGCGTGCACCCTCTGGAGTTCATCCTGAACTGTTCGGTCCCGGTCCGGCCTCGGCAGCAGATCATCTACCCGCTGGAGGAGCTTGGCATCAACGCCCCGTCCCAGCGAATCACAAAGGACCAGGTGGGCCAAGCAACAGCTGGGTGACAGCCTACAGCTGCCAGCAGCTGAACATGAGTTTGACAGCCAGCTGGATGTGAGAGTGTCCACTGGAGGGCGCCATTTTAAAACCAAGTCCTGAATGTGTTTCATACAGACTGAGACACTCAGTTGTGATAAAACCAGTTTATGATGGAAGGAAAACTGAAACAGTTGATTAAAATATGAAACAAATACTTCTAAATGCACCTAGTTACAAGTTAACACAATGTGATGTGCAGAGAGGGGAGAAAGGTGGTAAATATAAGGTGATAAACTGAGCAGCCTCAGGTTTTCAGTAGATATATCAGGATCAGGTTGCTGTGTCTGTCTGCAGCATCTTCTGCATCCCTTTACCTCCATCGTCAGGAACACAACATCTCTTAGTTTAATCCAGTCCGTATCAGATTTATCAAAAACACTTCAAAATACTTCTCTGGACCAAAGTGCTATACAGTCATGTGACATCTCAGTCAGACAGCAAGAACCTCCCCAGCGCCTCTCTCCTTGGGCAACCCTGACAGAGAGAGAGTCCAGTCCTTGTCCAGGAGCTGGGTTTCAGACCCCAAAAAGGTGTGTGGAGGTGAGCCCATCTATATTGATACCTCACTACCTCACAAACAATGAAGTAACGTTCCACATCCAAACAGCCAATCAGCAGCCCAGACCCCTGTCCTCACACCCCACCAGACTCACTCTGAACCCACTCTGGACTCCTCTCCTCAGGTAGTGGGCTCGGGTAGAGCAAGGGGTTCTCCTTGTTCCTGTTCAGATTACCCTCGGCTGAACTGTGGATTCTGGTAGTGTACAGATTAGCCATATCTTCTCTACTATTTAAAGCCTCTTGTTGTCACATTGTGTCCTCTAATCTTCCTCATCAGGCTGATCTCTTTGTAGCTTTGATTGATTTTATTGTCCCTCACTGTAAATATTTACCACACATTCAGCTCTGCAGACCCCAGGTGCCATCATGCAACCCTGAGCGGTTCTCCGCTGTGACGCAGAGCTGATGATTCCAGCTCTGCTAAAAAGACCTTCATCTCTGAGTTTTGTCTCAGCCTCCTCTTCCTCAGGGTGATTAATCACATTTAAACCACCTGTTCCATCTCTGTCTGAATAGAGATCGTATTTCTCTGTTCTGATTGTGAGGAGGAAAGGTGATAAGAGCAGCACCACCTGCTCCACCTCACATGCAGATGAGACATCAGCTTTCACCTGATCACCTCCTGCACCTTCAGCAGGATGCATGTAGGCATTTCATGTTCCAGCCTGAAGAAACATAAGCTTTGAGTTATTCCCACTTCAGCTCTAAAATCTCATCAGCCTGAAGACACACGAGTTTTCTCTCCCTCCCTCCCTGCTGATCCCTGCTTCTGCTTTAATCTGCATTTTTCTCAGAGCCTCGCTTTGCATATCCTCCAAACTTGTAAATTATGGATTCTTGGCAGCAGTGAAAGATTGTGTTCCTGACTACGATGTCGGTCGAGGATGTAGAAGATGTCTACATATTTGGACTTTTGATAACAGGATTTCTGCTTTTTGGAGTTGGTGGTTACCTGGGTTATCGAGTGATTCGCAGAACGTGGGCGACTGTTCAAAGCGTCCCAAAGCTTGGATGGAGTCTGTAAAGCGATCAACACTCAGACTGAAATGTTAAGACAGCAGAATCACAAGCTGGACATGATTCTTGAACAGAATCGCAGCCTGGCAGCAGTTGGACTCAGAGGTTAAAGGATATAATCTTGAAGAAGTTGTTCGCTCCAGATCTGCAGAAAGTACCAGAAATTTGGCTATTTGGATTCGCAATTGAGACGTACCAGTAAAACTCTTAAGGTGGTTGGAAATTCACAACTACCTGAACCACAACATTTATTGTTTTTCTAAATCTGGCGCCCCAATGTGGCCTTGGCAACTTCTGCTAACTGGCTATCGATAAAATATCTCCTGGATGTTATATAAACACGACGCTCTTCCCCAGCACTCCCCTACCAGCTGTGTGCTGATAGGACAATGATTGATAAAACGTCCACCTCTCTTCTCAAGGACAATGGTGCTTCTATCAGTGTTGACAGTCTAATTCTTACAAACACACTCAGACTTATATATATTCACACCCTCAAGTTTCCACCTTGATAAATCTTTACTTATGTGTGTTGCTTACCCCTGATGAGGGTTTTTATACTATTTCAGACTCTATTCTGCTAAGTAGTAAGATGATATTAGGAAGGATCAATGAATGATGGCTCAGTGGTGCAATTGGTAGCACTGTTGCCCTGCAGCGAGAAGGTAGAATGATTTAAATATTTACAGACTGTAAAATGCTTTAAAAAATAAATGTAGAAAAAATATAGATCTACATAAATAGAAAGTGTCTCCAACAGTCCAATAATCTGAGCTCTATATCCAGAGCAGGAAGATATAAATGAGGTGAATCAGTATCTGCTGTAATGTTCATGATGATGTCAGCAGCCTCAGTCTAAATGATCATCTCCAACATCTGTGGAGAAGTTCTCTGGTGCTGCTATCTCCTCTCTAACTTCTGAATGCAGCAGGAACCAGAGCTGCTCACATTCCAGGCTGGTGCTGAAAGCAGAGGGAACGACGCATTGATCTACTGGGAATGTCTGTTGGTTCCCACCATGATCCCAGAACCAAATCTACCTTTAACACTCCTCTCTTCTCCTCCACCAGCAGGCTCTGCTCCTCTGTTCACTTCACTTTTCTCCAAACTATCATTTAACCAAACTAAACCTCATTAAACAAGGAGGAGATCGCAGTAAAATGCTGAATTTAATATAAATATGAAATTAATTCATATGAAATAGATGCAGAATGAAAACGAGCTGCATGGAGAATAAATCTATTAATAAGCAAATCAGAATAATGATGATCATATAAATAAGCTACGTTCAAACATGTTGATGCTGTGAGACAATTCATTTAATTTTACTAAGTTTTATCATCATGATTTAAACATTTCTGAATCCAGTTAAATTCTATCATCGGTTCTTTTCGGGTCAACCAGACCTCCTCACTGAGAGGAGTTTCTGTCGTCTCCTCCTCAGAGTCTCAGCAGAGAACTGAACCACTGAAGCTGGGAGTCCTTGGCAGGAATGTTGAGGATAAGTTAGGAGCTCTGAGAGACTCTGAGGACCTTCAAGAATACGGGTCCTGGTCCACTGTTGCACAGACAGAATAAAAGCTTCACCGCTCCTCCTGAATTCAATGTTCTTCTCTCTCTTGGAGCCTCCTCTCCAACACCTTAGACTGAGCTTTCCCAGGGAGGCTGGAGGTGAGCTACCTCTATATTTAGACCACCCTCTCTGGTCTCTTTTCCAAAGAGTTGGACCATCACCCCGTTCTGCCACTCCACAGGTGTTGTTCCTCCACATGACCCTGAAGACACATGTCAACCACATCCAGAACCTTCAGCATCCCAGGATGAACCTCATCTACTTCTGGAGCCCTGTCTTCAGGAACTACCTCAGTGACATCTGCCCTCTTCTCCCATGGAGGACATCAAAGTCCTATTCAAAGTGCTCCTTCCTCTGTCCGATAATTTTCTTCTTCTGGGTCTGCAGGTCTGTCTGGCCGCCCCAACCCCCCAGCCTACCCACCCACTCATCACCGGGTGGTGATCAGCTCTCAGTTCCTCCTTGAGGTCCTAAATTTTTATCCATAAATCAGCCAGGAGATGCTGGTTCAGCTCTGAGGTAGCAGAACCACGGCTCCTATTAGACTGAAACAGCCTTCAGACTTGGTGCTGTAATAAGAACTGGGTTCCGGTTTGTTTCTCTTGGTACCGGTCTGACTAATGACACAGTTTTCTGAAACGTCTGATGGAAAAACAAACAAGTTCAGGTCTGCTTTATGTCTCTTTGTCCCAACAGTCCATTGATCATGTAAACGTCATCACCCTGAACATCTCAACGTATGTGGCAGATGTCGAGCTCTCAGGCCCTTGTGGAAATAATTTAAATATCACACAAAGGTTAATTCCACCCCAGGGTTTCCTCTTTATGCTGGCAGCTGTTTTTATCCAACAAGGTGCATTGTGGGCCCAATCTGCCTAATTATAGAAAATGAAGGAGACATTAGCGGCGTCGGATCACAGAGAGGCAAACACTGACAAGCTGGGTCACACTAATTCCTCTTTTATAATTACTGTAGAGAAGCGTTGTTAAACCATCAGGCCCAGATCTGATCCCTGAATGTGAGGTTGCATGAAGGCAGAGCCTGCAGAGATGAAGCTCCAGTTGTTTCCGAACAGAACCGCCCCACATCACAGTGACTGTATGGACGGTTTCAGTTCACATAGCTGGCCTCAGAGAGGGACTCAAACTCCTTCATAGTTCTCTAAAATCCAACACATTCTGACAGTAAATCAGTCCTTTTATTTTATTTTATGTGTTTTATTTTGTGAACATTAGGGCTATACTGGAAACCTGGGTGTGTGCAAGAGAGAGAGAAATATATCAGCAGTAAGTTTCAGAACTGAATGCTATAAACGGACCATTATTATTGTTCACTCTGCCCTGGTGTTGTGCAGAAATGTGTTTTTTAATCTGCAGAAGATCTCAGTGTCAGCAGCTGAATGAAAAATCAGAGCTTGTCCTCTCTGTCCCCTTCAGGCACCGTTTGCTCTCAGCCTCATCAGTAGGAGGTTAACCATGGAACCAAAGGTCAGGAGTAATGCCAGCATCGTGGTGGTGGGGGCTTCAGACACAGGCCTGTCGCTCCTGGAGGTGCTGTGTTTCTGGTAAGTCTTCCTCTGATCAGACTCATCAGTCTGATCTCAGGTGAACAGGAACAAATAAGGTCTTTCATATTTCTAACTCAGAACTGCATTTCTATGTTCTGAAGTGTTTACCCTCTCTCTGTGTCACTCTTTGCAGTCACTGCATTTTTCATCAGCTAGATCAGTGGTCTGAAACTACAGAGCTGCAAGTGGCTCTCTAGCTCACTTAATATATTAAACGATAAAATATTTGTTTCATTCTTTTGTTCTGTGCCCTCATGAAAGAGCATTGGGCCCACCTGGTACATTTAATCTAGAACTGCCACTGCCAGTCCATCAGCTGTTCTTTCTTTCTTTCCAGCTCAGTTCATAGCAGCAGGATTCTTTCTCTCTACCCTCCTCTTCCTCCTCTGTGATCAGACCTGCAGCATTCAGCTACCATGGAAACCTGAATTCTCCTCCATAAATGCTGAAGCATGTTATTACTGTCTGAGAGATTCTTACATTTCCATCATTTAGCTGCTGACATGAGCAGTGTTTATAAAGACAGACTTTATATAAACAGTGACAGTGAGCCCAGCTCTGCATTCACACCATGGGATTAAACCAACAGGGGGAAGATGAAACAGTGAGGTCAGGTTGTTCCAGAAATCATCTGATTGTGTCATTCTGTCCAACTTGTTATGGGTTTGGTCTGAAGCTAGACTGGATGCAACCAACTTGCTCAGAGGTTCAGGAAAGTAAGGAACAAAAATAAAGTTTATTTCTTTCGAACATTTTACAGATAAAAATCACAAAGCGCTTCACAATAAAACAGGGAAACTCACATCCCAGCAAAACAAAATACACTAAGATACAAGAAACAATCAAATTCAGGCTCAGATTGAAAGTTTCTTCAGCTGCTTTTTAAATAAGACAGCAGCGCAGCCAACAGATGGAAGAGGTACGATGCGGATTCTCATTTCCATGGACCAGAAGGATCGATCTCCATGAGTGGAACATCTCAGCAAGCTCTGACTTAAGAGTCTGTGACGAGCAGCATAGTTTCATCAGGTTAGAGAAAAACTGTAGAGCGTGGCCATGTAAAGCTGTAAAAGTTAAAACAGTTCAAATGAATTCTAAAATGAAATGGCAACCAGTGCAAAGAAGATGAAACTGGAGTGATGTGGACCTCCTGTTAAAGCAGCTGCATTTTTTCCTCATCTGAACTCAGTCTTGAATTGATCCAGTAAAACAGGTCAGTTTTCTCCATTTCATGGAGTTTAGAAATATTTCTTAACTGGTCAAATTCCAAATGAGCTGTTTAAAACCAGCAACACTGAGCTGTTAAATCCAACACCCAGATTACTGAGGCACGGCTCAGCAGGGGACCCGTTAAAACTGAGATGTTGACTAATTGAATGAATGATGTCATCAGGGGCAATGATCAGAGTCTCAGTTTAATCTGGGTTTAATGGGACGGAGTCGTCATTGAACCACATCTTGTCATATTTGGTTGTAACTCTGGAGACCCAGACAAGCAGGAGACAAAAAATATTTAAAAAGGTTTATTTTGGTACCACAGAGCAAAAAGGCACTGGAAACAGGAAACTGGGACTTTGAGGCTTCTGTAAGGGAAAGGAGCAGCTAGCAAGAAGTTTCCAGGGGAGGCTGATCCCAAGTTGCACAAATAAGCAGAGGCAGCTTCTGGTTCTGGGTGTGAGGGAAATGCTGTGAGGCAGGGTTGCAATTCTGGTGGTCAGCCTGGCAGTAGGTTTATCAGTTGCTATCCGAGTTGATGAATCTGCTGGTGTTTTTGGAGAGCGGGCAGGCAGAGGCTGGAGCGACAAGGTATTGCAGAGGAAAACAGCAAAGGAAGGCTTAGGCAGGTTGAGTTGAGAGACAACCTGAGAACTACTAAGAGGTTCAAAATCGAGAACTTGGGACTCAAAGGGCTTGATTTTACCAACAGATGTGGATCATCAGGTGAAGAATGCTCATCCAGCAACTCCTTATAAACGCTGCAGCAGATGATAACTTGCAGGAGCGTAGCTATCAGCTGTGCACCACACCCACCAGCAGAGCTCCTCAGGAGACAGAGAAAACCCACACACCCACAGTCATGTCACCTCTTGGTTTCTTTTTCACAGTTAATTAGTTATTTTGATCAGCCAAACTGTTCAGAATCAGAATCAGCGTTATTGCCAAATTTGTTCAAACAAGGAATTTGACTCCAGAACACTTTGCTCTCAATAATAAAGAATATCTTTTTATATGTACATAAAAACACAACTGACTTTACAATAGAATATAACATGAGATCAGTCCAGTCATGCATGGTGTTGTTCTGGAGCTCTGACTGTCAGAGTTCATCAGAGAAACAACCTGGAGGAAGAAACTGTCTCTGTGATGAACATTGACAGTCAGAGTTTTAGATTAACTGAAGGTACAGTAAGGCTGGATCTCATCAGCAAAGAGATGATAACAGATATTATAAGAACACCTTGTGTTATCTCCTAGAGGATGTATTTAGAATAGGGCCCAGAACCAAGTCTTGAGGAACCCCACAAAAGAAAACTGTCATTTGGATTTACACAAGAACTAACAGACACAATAAAACAAACCAGTTTAAACACAACTAGTAATCCCAAAAAAATCCTTTAACCTGTTAATTGGGATACTGTGATAAACGGGATTAAAGGCACAGGAGAGATCTAATAAAACCCAAGACTGAAATGTCCCTGCCTGCTGCCATCAGATGGTCGTTGAACCCTCTCAATAAAGCAGATTCTGTTTTCTCTAGAAAACATGAGAGCTGTTTGGCTACAACTTCTTCCCAGAATCTTTGACACCAAGGTTTCAATAAAACGTCCAGTTATTGTAACAGTGATGGAGTGATGGATCTGGAGAAGGGGTTTTCAGTATTGACTCAACATCACCTTGCACACAGTATTTGGTTATGGTGCCATTTTAAGGGACGCATCATGTCCACGACCGGATCAATACCCTAATAAACAGAGAGCTTGGAAGGACATCACGATTGCATAAAGTGGGCCTGATTTGGCCAATCAGAGCATTCATGTCTTCAAAGATACTTTATTGATCCCTGAGGGGAAATTAGAAGTCCAGTAGAACCCATCCAAACATACATCATGACACAAGACAAGGAGAGACGGGTCACCGAGGCTTTGCTGCCAACTCACAGGCGCTGCCCTTGCTAGATGAGAAAAGAGGCCACATTAGGAAAGTAGAGGAAAATAAATCATATTTCACACTTTATCCTTAGCAGGATACAGTTTGAGATTGTAAAAAACCTCAGAACAAAGAAGCAACAAGTTGACAAAACATCATCATGCTGGGAACGGTGAAGGTGGTGTGAGGAGGTGCATATGTTTATCTTAAGCATGTGTGTGTGTGCAAGTAAGTCCATGAAGCACTGTCACAGAGGCCATTGTCCTTGATGGTACGTTGTAATGTTCATCAACCGGCCACAAAGTTCTGAGCAGGTCCACAGATGTCCTCAGGGAAGGGAGGAGGCAGAGGGAGCAGAGCGTCATGTTTACATAACTTCCAGGAGAAGTTGAAGATAACCAGCCATCAAGGCCGTGCAGGGGAGCCAGATTCAGAAAAACAATAATTATTTGGGTCAGGCTGACTCTTAATTTTCCGTCAGCCTTGAGAGTCTCGCTGGTTCTTCTCAAAGGCGAATCCAAACAGCCAAATTCCTGGTCTTTCGCCAGATCTGAGCGAACAACTTTCTCCAAGATTTATCCCATTTCACCCCTGAGTCCAGGAACCGCAACCTGCCTGCGATCCTAAGGATCACATCCAGTCTGCGATTCAGCTCATGTAACATCTCAGTCTGAGTGTTGATCGCTCTGAAGATCCCATCATACATGCCAGGCAGCCTCACAATGGCCAGAACAGTTGCTGACATTCTCCGAATTTCTCGATATGCCAGGTAACCGCTGACTCCAAAAAGCAGAAATCCTGATATCAAACATCCAATTATATACACATCTTCCACATCCTCGACTGACATTATCGACACACAATCCTCCACTTCTGCCAGAAGTCCATCGTGTATCCAGAGAAAAACGTCCTCCTCCACCGAGAGCAGAAAGAAAGAAAGCGTAACAGGAGCAATGGTACCAGGACCGGGAGGAACTGGAATGATGCAGCAACCATTGAATTGGCTGATGGTGTTCAGAACCCAACTCCAGTTCCTGATTAAAGTGGTTCCATTCCACTTAGACCAGTGGAAACAGAAATATCTGGTGCTCAGAAAGCGTAGCACCAGTTTGGCACTGGAACCAGTTTGGTGTAAAAAACCTCCCCTGTCTCTCCACGAAAGGTTCCAGTCTTCTGATCTTCAGATTGAGAGCCAGCATTAAGCTCTGCAGAAAGGCCTCAGTTCTTTCCAGTTCTGTATGGAAATAAATGTTTAATGACCCATAGTTCTCTGAAACAGAAAAGTCTGATTAAAAAAAACCTAAACCTATTTTTTCTTTTTAATCTGCTGATTTCACTATTTAAGAATTTATTCTGATTTAAAGCTTGAATCGTGATAAAATGCTTTTAGGTTGAAAACAGACTCTGAAGGAAAAAAACATAAAATAGATTTCATAGTGCCCTCGATGAGCCTAAATGTTTGAGGAGCACCTTAACCTGCTGCTGATTTACCTGCTGAGTGGAGAACTTTCCTAAAGGATATGTCTGAATACAACCATTATATACTGATCCAACAGGTGTCTGCATGAAACACAGAGGAGATGTCAAACCAGGAGTACTTTCTGTGTGATAGAAGCACAAACAGGGATTTACAGGAGCTGTGAGAAACATCTTGCAACTGTTAACAGAAGAAATATTTTCTACCACGAGTCAAAGAAACCGTGAGCTGAAGGAGAGCTTTGAAGTTTCTCCTTTACTTGTTTATCAGCTTCACTTTGGGAATCCAGACTCTGGATTTGTCTCGTGACTCCTGGTCGGACGTATTGCATGTTTTTCTTCATCCTCGCTGTGAGACTAACTGCTGCAGGGAATAATGAGAAGCCGAGGGCTGCAGACCAGGATAGCTGCCAGGCAACCAGGACTGTTGTTCTGTGAGAGTGAGATATCAGGGAGCTGTGAGGATGGTGAGGGCGGTGCAGGCAGCTGTGTGAGCCCTGGCGTTCAGCTGGTCCGGTTCCAGCCCCCTTTAATTAGCCACTCATCAAGGATCTGCAGCAGCGATCTGTGTTTGCTGTCACTAATGAGTAGACTAATGAGGCAATTAGAGTCTGCGTCACTAATGCTGAGGCAGCGACACATTCAGAGGGTGAAACATGGGTCAGCTCTGGCCTGCTGGGTCGCCTTTATCAGCTCCATCCAAACGTCCACCCCCTCTCAGCTTTCTAACCCTAAACTGATTTCCCTGAGCTCCCCTCCCTCCCTAACTCCATCAGCGGTTGGGTCAGGGTCGGACAGATAAAGAGCTGAGCGGCGGCTCGGCCCTCTGCTCGCCGCGGTCAGGCTGCAGGGTCACCGTGGCCGTCTGTCACTGCCTGATAACAGAATAGATCCAGAGCCGCTGATTCTGTCACATAATGAGCCTTAATGCCTCAGAGCTGCCCAGAAATCCATCCTCAGTTTAAAAGCAAACACTGACTTCTAGTTACAGGATGTTCCCGTCCTGATTCACCTGTTTAAATGAACATGAACATCAACAGAACCTTTAATTCAGCTGTTTCAGCCACATCAGGAACTGTTCTGGTTTATTCATATATAAAACCCAATCTGCTGCTGTTCTGTTTTAACATCATCTGAATCAAATAGACGATTTAAACTCCTTATAAATTAAATCCATAATGTGTTGATTCCAAACAAAAAAGAGTTCTTCTGTCATCAATCAGTTGACCCGTCCTACAGAAGTCCTGCCTAACATGAAGCATTGGTCCTCCTATATGTGTGAAGCCTTCAGCAGCGGTTTGGGGCCTGGTTGTGCAGATGTGCCGCTAGGCGATAATTTTACAGGAAACTGAGATAAGAGCGGAGCAGCCGGCCATCAGGGTGTCCAGGTGATAAGGAGCAGAGCTGCAGCGGCTCTTATCAGCTGCGTAATGTCCTGAAGGCCACAACAAAACAGCTCATTTACATCACAACACAGGCTTTATTCTGGAGACAAAGAGGTAGGAAGGCTGCGAAGGATTTTAGTGCTCAGTAACCACCAGGGAGCTGGAAACGGTCCACCTGAGAAGATTTACAACACAGGTTAACATCATGGTTTCTTTTCACTAGATCGAGAAACAAAGTGACCGAGTTGGGTTTAAACTTGCGATTAATCAGATAAAACAAGTGAGCAGCTGGATGTGCTGTACAGAACCTGGTC
Organism: Girardinichthys multiradiatus; assembly: GCF_021462225.1. Lineage (NCBI taxonomy): Eukaryota > Metazoa > Chordata > Actinopteri > Cyprinodontiformes > Goodeidae > Girardinichthys > Girardinichthys multiradiatus. The sequence goes on from NC_061808.1 coordinate 864,159, forward strand.
CTGGAGGTTTAACTGAAACAGGTCCAAACAAATCAGCAAAGAGCTGGTGGCGATCATCAGGAACATCTGCACACAGGTAGTGAAGATAGATGTTCTTCAAAGTTAGTTTAACTTCCGCATGTGTAGCATTTTGGACTGGAGACCAGGGCGTTCCTCACCCCTCGGCCAGTCAAGATAAGCAGGTACAGATCACAGCTGCACAAAATATCAACAGCTTATGGTTATCTCAATATCACTGTATGCAATAAGTAGATCTGTCTGGACTGCAATAAATGTGAGCTAATTCTTTAAGTACCATGTGTTCAGACTCTCAACCTGCAGCCACAGCACTGATATCTTTAATATAAAGCAGGTGGCTTTCTTCTCCTTCACCATGATTACCACCTGCTTTCAGCAGATGGTATGTTTTTCCATCCAGTTCACATGAGGCAACCAGCTCTGGTCTGCTTTGTGCTCTGGCTGTAATTGGCATAAATATACATAGTTACAGGCAGACGTTCCCCTAAAGACTGAACTAAGGCCATGTGTTATGTTCAGAGCAGTAGCATTTTAGACGCGGACTTGCATTCTCTAGTTTCAGAATTAAGACTCATGAATGTGCTGAATGTTTTATGTCTTCCACTCATCTGAAGCTAATGAAGGCTGGTTTGCAAACCGAGCAGTGTTTGGGAGCAGATTGGCCTGGTTCTGACAGGGTTTCCAGAGGTGACTCTGTCTGATGGTCGTTAAAACATCAGCTCAGTCCTGAGCTGCCACACCTTAACCACTTTTTCCCACTACACATACTCTGTCATACATGGGTTACTTTTCTCTGAATCCGACCCGACTGACTGCTGTGTGCGGTCAAACATCCAGCGTCCTCTCCAACGGAGTACCTAAGTCTCAGTTCTGGGAGTCCTTCTCCTTAAAACAGCCTGCTTGGATGATCTCTAACTGTATTTGTCATTTTCAGATGAATTCACAAGAGAAAAGGATCACCACCTTCAATAAAAAACTCTGATCTATTGACCATATCGAACAATCATTCCATCCAACAACTAAAATCACATCTTCAGGAAAGAAAAACTATGCTGATGATCAGATCTTTCTCTCCATCCATTCTGTTTCTCTCAGTCATGCCCGTATCCAACATCAGTAACACCAGCTAGTTTCTACCTCAGGACTGTAGGCCCAGTTCCAAGTCTATCTTACACTGCTGTAAAACCTGTCCCTTTCCTTATGTTCCTTCCCTGGCTTCTCATGACCGCCCCAGTCTAATCCTAGTCCCAGATACTGCCCTCAGAGGGCCTTCTGGATGTGCAGCAGCTGTTAAGACTCAGTCCCACTCCTATATTGCTGAGATCTCTTGGTTCTGCCATCCCTACAAGGTTGTGTCAGTCCACACCATCTGGCATTGACTTCTGCGTTAGTCTGAAGACTCTTTGTTCTCCTTGTAGAAGAGAGTTACTAGAAAACTCGGCCTGCTTTGTGTGTTTATTGTATCATATGGACCAGTTTTCATTGTGTTCTGTTCTGTTTTACCTCTTCCAGCCCTCACCTGAGGCTCAACAACCTCACCCTCATTTCAACGCACGGTTTCCCTGGAAACTACGACCATCAGCAAGTTGGATTCCTGTCCACAAGGTGCTGGATGTTCTTTAAGCTCATTCTCAACATGAAGTTCAGTTTGGTCCAATTTTATTTCTACAGCTTCACCTCATAGGAACCTCATCACTGTAAACGTCTTTAATGTAACTTTGGTCCAAACTGACAAATTACCTCAATGAATGAAGGATTTTATGTTTATTGTGACTGGGATGATAATCTGAATATTAGCAGTCATGTAACCTCAGGTGACCCTGGCATCCTCTTCTCCATCTCCTGCAGCCATGCCTTCACCAGCAGAGGCCTGGCCCAGACCCACCTGATCTCCTGCATCCGTGTGCTGAAAGGAAAGATTGTGAGGATTAACAGGAAGTCCAAATACGTCCTGGTGTCTGATGGAAAGAAGGTCCCATACGACTACCTGATCCTCTGCACAGGCCTTCAGTATCAAGTGAGATGAACGTCTGTTACAGAGGAACTAAACATGCTCCTAATCAACCTACTCGTGGTTTCATTATGCTGCTACTATACTCTCTTACTAACATGTAAAATTAACCACGAGCTGCAGTTTTTTTAGCAAGGTCCACAGTTGAGTTTTTAAACTTCAGCTGCCTGTGGCTTACTTCTTCTGTGGTGCTTTGAAACCAGTCTCAAAGTCCAGTTTTGGTGTTGATGACAGATGGACTCAGCATACTGAGTAAGCTCTGCAGCGTTATTTTAAAAGTCACCAGTAAATAAAAGCAAACTAACTTCCTATTGGCTACAGGTTCTCAGATATACCCGAGGATCGTCTTCATAGAAGCACCCCTTTAATTTTACAGTTTTAGAGCTTCATATGTTGTGATGCAGCAGGCTTTAATATGTTCCTACATCAAACAAACGAAATGTTTTCTTCCAGTTTTAAATGTTTTTGGTGCCGTTTTCTAAAATCTAAAAGCTGAACCAGATTCGACGTTGCCGCAGGTACCTTGTCCCACCGGTGTGGATGTTACCCAGCCAGTCAATAACAGTGACCTGGCTTCTGATGTCTCTGAGCGAAAATACATGGGACCCGTCCCCTCCAACCTCTTCACCATCAACGACCTCCATGATGGCTTGGCTGCCCGCCGATGGCTCTGTGACAACTTCATGAATCTGCAGGGTAAGTGAACCCCCTCCTCCGTTCACAGCTAGCACCTAAAATGAATCTGTAGCAGCATGTTATTACTCAGCCAGTCAGTGCTGAAGTGCTCCAGTTTAATTAGCAACTAATTAGCTGCAGAGAAATCTTTCATCTCTGTGAATCAGGTCGGCCTCTTCCATCCATTTTCCATTATCAGATCAGTGTCTGAGAGCCAGGGAGATACACAGTGTCATTAAGCAAAATGAAGCTACTCTCTGAAGGAATTGTGCTGCCATCAAGAGTGAGGCTTTTATTCTCACTAATTGGCTGATCTAAGTCATGAAGGAAAACCATTAATAAATGCAAATTATGACAGCAGACACTCGGAGATAGCGTGTTTATTTCCATATTTCACTCTAACCACTAAAAGAACCACAGAGTGCATGTAAATGTGTTTGTCTTTGATGGATTCAGTCTGAATAAAGAGTCTGTTTCTGCTGCAGCGAGCGTCGTCTCCTACACATCTCTGCAGCTGGAAGCAAAAACTTTTATTTCCAAATGGAAATGGAAATACTGGAAACATGTTAGATGTGAACTGCAATGATGGGAAAGCTTTCATATACAGCCTAAATCTTTAAGTGCCAGTGACATCGATTTTTCATAATCAATCCAACAACATTTATAGAAAGGAAACACCGATAAAATACTTGAAAAAGTTTTAATTCATGCCCCTAAAATGAACAGTTGTTGAGATATATGGTCATAAATTTCCCTAAAAAGGCATTTCCAGACTACTCCTTAGCAATTTTGTTGCGCTCTATGACGTAGAAGGGGAACCCCGGCAGTAAACTGACTGCTGCTATAATGGCAGCAACACAGACAGCAGCCAAACATCTGATGTTTCTGTAGATGTATTTCAGTCACTATCAGAGAGACGCAGCAGAGTCAGGAGAAGAAAGTCAGCTGTAATCAGAAGGTAGAGCACCAGAGGCTGCTGCGTGAGGACGTCAACCAGAGTCTATTGTTGCTGGATGCTGGAACACAGCTGGAATCAATATGCATGAATCATACCGGACCACCAGGAAACAGAACCAGCAACACATCCAGATTTTCTAAATAATTCACTAAAGACGGACTAGATCTGGCTATATTAATAAATACACACATATATTTCTATATACACGTGTTTATATTAGCAGTTGTTAACATTAGATCAATTAGATCAGTTACTGGGTTAACTAAGGTGTTATAAACCGAGCAATGAAACATTAAATGCACCAAATGAAGCAACAAATATAGCTTCTCTGCCCTCAGTGAACTCATCCATTGTAGATGAAAACACATGAAAATATCTGGATGCATAAAACCAAAACTGAAGCAGTTTAACTGGTTTAACCTCCACAGAATGACTTGTTTTGGACTGGCTTTTATTGAACGATCTGCCTATGGTTCTTGGAGCTCCTCCGGGCTTCACTGCGGACCGGACCGGACTGGAGCAGATACCGTGTAAATCCAGGGTTACAATAAATACATTTTACTGAGTGAAACTTCCAGAGGTGAAGCTGAGCAGCATGGAGCAGCAGCAGCGACACAAGAGATGATTCAAGATCTGGAGACACCACCTGGTGTCATTTTTTTACTTTATATCAGAATCTATAGAGAAACATTTATTTAAACATATTGTATGCGTGTGTAATTTATCTCATTTTAATAATGATAATGTTTTACTATTATTAATAATAAAAATTATAATTTCTGATTTTGAATTATTAACAAACACTGCTGATATCTAAATGTACTTTTGCCACCTGGAGGTGTTCTTACCTGCTGAGCCTTGATCTGTTAAGCAACATCAGCAACAACCTTTTCTTTGGAGATCTTTTTCCATCAGATGTTCTGAACAACGAGGCTTTAGACTCTGCTTTTACATTTTAACCCAACTTGGTTTCTACCTGAACAGTTTATTATTGATGCTCACACAATGAATGACCCGAGTCTCCCCCTTAGACGTCATTTCCAGGCGACTCTGGACTCGAAATATGCTTATTTTGTGTCACAATTGTCCCTTCTTTAATCCTAATAATAATAATAATAATAATAATAGATGTTTTCTTTCAGTTTCTGCATTAATGGGAAAAGCGTGTGGCAGGTAACCTGCAGGGTTAACCCCAACCCTGTAAAATGTAGGAGAAATGTGTTGGATATGTTTGTACCGTCAGCACCCGTCCCCCTGCCTTTCATACTCCTGATGAACTTGTTGACAATGTTTTCCAAGAGGGAATTACCTCTTCCTGAGTTTTTTGACTAAATCCAATTTTGGATGTGAAATAAAATCAGTAAAGATGCAGCAGAGTCCAGATCTGTGACCGGCTGTTATGATAAAGCTCTGATCCAGAACCATGGACAGAAACCACAAACACCTCCTCACCCGGTAATGTCTCTAACTGGACGATCCGATTCCTGACCTTATATCCAGTCTGAACCAGCGACAGGCGGTAGAACATTTTTGGACAGTGTGATATGTTCTGTAGAGCACATTCTGTTCACTGTTGCTCTATGCTGTTTAGCAGAAGTTGCTCACTGGATGTAGCATCATTCCTTCTCAGTTCCATCCAGAGACATTTATTAAAATGTAGCTGTGATCTGAGATGGAAATGATCTCTCTAAAATCTGCTTTCATGCTTGATCTCCTGTATGTTGCAGAAATCTTTATTGTTTCTTTGTTGAATGTGATCCCAGACAACGCCATGGTTTATGGAAACGGCCTGGATGTCTACATCACCGTACAGACTCTCCTCAGTCTCGGTATCCGTGGATCCCGCATCCATCTGATCCTCCCTCCCTCAGAGCACGCCGTGTCCTGCTTCCCAGACCCCGCAGTGGAGAAAGCTGTGGAGGCAGCCATGAGGAACGCTGAGGTTCAGGTCCACCAGAACTGCCTTCTGGCTCAGATAAATGATGGAGAGCAGCCTGACCCGATCACCTCCGTATCTTTCACCAGTGACTCCGAGCCTCTCCATCTACACTGTGGAGTAAGTTTCTGTTTGGAGTCTGATGGACGGGTTCTGGCTTTTTTTCTGCCAGTTCTTGTTCTTACAGCACAAATTTGAACCCAAACAATGGTGATGAGTGGCCAAAGAGTCTGGTGGATCTGGGTCGCTGAATCCACCAGCTGGATGGCAATTTCCCTCCTGGAAGCTCTCTGTGTTTAGAAAAGACTGAATGGTTTTTTTTATCATTTCTGTTTGTTTCTGAGCGGTTCTGGTTTCTACGTTTGGCTGCAGGTTCGAAAGTGTTGTCATAATTTACTGCCTCTCATTCATAGTTTCAGAGACGTTGGGGAATAAAGGGAAATAAATAGTTTTTTAGGAAGCTTCTTGTTAACGTTCTTGTTGGTTTCCAAGCTCCACATCACTGAGGAGCGTTCCCGTCCAACTCTCATCACGCCACCTCTGTCCAGACGTTCATTATTAATCTATACGTTTGTGCAAAATAATGAGAATATCAACACGTGAAACTTGTTTAGTTTAAAGCAACACAGATGGAGACATATCAAGTCTTAAGTCTTCATTTGAATGATTACATCACACCATTAGAAAAGATTTGAACACAGAATTATTTTGGCCAACGCAATCATCTAGAAGAGTAACACTGACCTCCTCCACAAGTAAGGTGAGGCACAAAAGGTCATTTCTACAGAAACTGACTGATCCCAGAAGGCTCCAAGCATTTTAATGGAAAGTTAAGTGGATGAAAAAAGTAGACTGCAGCTGGAGTAAGAGCTTCAAGATCCACCACACAAAGATAAATCCAGGTCACATTCCTGAAACAGAGACAACGTCAGAACCACCTAACCTGGGCTAAGAAGAAACAGAACTGGACTATCGCTCTATGGTCCAAAGTCCTGTTTTCAGATAAAAGTAAAGTTTTCATTTCATTTGGATATCAAGGTCCAAGATCCTAGTGAAAGAGTGCAGAGGAAGAGAATCCATGTCATTTGAAGTCCAGTGTGAAGTTTCCACAGTCAGTGATGGTTTGGGGCGCCATGTCATCTGCTGGTTCTGGTCCACTAGGTTTTCTGAAGTCCATGCAGCCATCTACCAGGACTTCATGCTTCTTTTCTGCTGACAAGCATTATGGAGATCCAGCAGGACTCGGTACCGGCCCACACTGCCTAAAGTACCAATCCCTGCATTAATCCACCACCAAACTGGTCCGACCCAAACTCCATAGAGAATCTATGAGCTGTGGTCAGGAGGACGATGAGACACCAGAACCAACAATAACGAGGAGTTGAAGTTCTGCACCTTAACGCAACCTGAACTTCCTGAACAGCAGAACCTTGGCAGAACCACAGGCTGATCTCCTCTGTGCTGCACCGCATTGATGCAGTAATAATGCCAAAGGAGCCCTGATCCGGTACTGAGAGGAGATACTGAACAGAACCTGGAGATACTGTTGAGTAGGCCCAGATTTCTGGATTCATATCATCTTTTTATTGTAATATAAAATTTTTCCAGGAACTGGATTTTGGGTTTTTATTAACTGGAAACCAGAATCATCAAAGCGAACAGAAATATTTCCGTCTGAGGAGAAAGTCTCACTTCCTGACTGAAATAAATGAACTTTTTTAAATATATTTTTCATTTATTTAGATGCTCTTCTGTGAGCGATCATTCTTCACCTTGTTTATATTTAAGTATCAGAGGGTCGTAATAAATGACGTGATCAACCCTCAGACATTAATGGTGATATTCATGGATGTTCTCCTCCCAGGTGTTCATCAACCTTTCCAATGAAGAAGTGGACTACGACATCTTCCACAGCATCAGAAGGTGCTTCCTGCCGTTTGATGGCAGACTCGTAATAAACACCCAATTCCTCACCAGCGACGCCTCCATTTTCGCTGCCGGGCCCCTCACCAAGTTCTCCTGCAGATACTCATCAGACGAATGGACGCATGCTAACTTCAACTCCAAGGAGGTGGGCCAGGAGTTGGCGGCCGTGCTGCTGTCCTTCCTTGATCTGACCCAGGAGGCGTCGAAGAATCCTCCATCTGATCTTCTTACCCCAGTTTACAGACAACCCAAGATCCAAGGTCCGTCTTCATTCTTAACCGAGCTTCTGTCTGAAAACAGAATTCCTCTACAGTTCTGAACAGATCTCAGGGTCCAGAACATGTTCAGGGCATCTGTGTTGTCTCTGTATGTCTTTATGAAAACATGGTCTCAGCCTTCCACCCACAGCCTCTGTTATTATGATGCTCGCTCAGTCCACCGCGGGCTGCATTGTTCTGCATTGTTCTGCAGAGAGCGACCAAGGCCGCTCCGCAGGTTCCAGCAACACAACAGCCACTCTGCGCTGGCCTTCTCACACGCATGAAAAACGCATGACCTTTTCAGAGCCACATCACTGCCTGTTATCTCAGTCCATTACCTTTGCCTGTTGGGCTGAGTGGGAGGACGCTCGCTGTTAGATTGTCTGTTTCAGCAGCTTCAGCTCAATGTTTGCATCATTTCTGCTCACATTCAGTCTGATAAATCTTCATTCTCACACCTGAACCTTCGATTAACTCTGATTAAACATCAGCTGCTTGGTTCCTCCATGTTTGGATAAAATCTTCATGAAACCTGTCCCCTTTCAGTTGGTATAAAGTAGAGAACGAGATGATTCTTCCACCTGAACCCGTCTCACTGCACTGTCTAACACAATGAAATAAAATCATACAGTTTTCCTGCTGTCATTCCTCAGGAGGGATGCTTCCTGGTGGACATAACTACCTGCATGTGACCAAAGCGTCTCCCACCATCCTGACGGGTCTGCGTGTCCAACCTGTGAGTTTCTAACATTCCCTAACATTGACCGAGTTGGTTCAGTTTATCTGACATCACTGCTTCTTAGTTCACCAAGGTAGAACTCACTACTTTATCATTCTTCCTAATCTATTCATAAAAAGGAAGGAAGTCAGAGATTCTGGAGATTAGTAGCTTAGAGATCTAACAAACCAGCACCCTACCCAGGGATTTAACAGCTTTCTGTGGTGAATTTGCTCTGCCTGTAGCTCCTTACAGTGAAGACTGCTCTCTTGTGACAAAACCTTAGGGTAAAAGATAACAATTCTGGCTCCAATTCTGACCAGTAATAATACTTTGCTGCATTGGTCTTGGCCCACTTCTCCCACCAGCCGTCACCAGAATACTAAGTGGGGCAGTAGCTTTATAAAGTAAAGCCAGAGTGAACGGAAGTGGCTGAAAGTCTGTGTTTTACTCGCGTCTAACAGCACCGCCGTTATTCTGAGGACACCTATCAGACTCCATCAGTCCCTCTGCAGTTAGTTTTCTCACATAACATGTTGATTGACCCCAAAAGGTCACAATATACTACACATGTGGTGGTTGGAAGAGAACTTAAGCAGAACCTCTAGTCAAATAAATCCAAAACTTCATTGGTACAACTCAGATCAGTTTGAAAGAAGCAACTGTTGATGTTCTCATATTTCTTCCCTGTGATGATTCAGGATGGAGGGATTGTGACAGGACGAGTCGAGACTGGGAACTACTTCTCTCTCCATCTGAGCCATCTGGAGATGGTGGAGACCCTAACCTGTCTGTCCCTGAAGCCCCTCCCCGTCTCCAATTATCTGAATCTTTTTGGGAAGCACCAGGAGCTGCTGGGCCAGCTGCTGGGCCGCTACCACCAGGGTCTGGTCCAGGACCTGTACAGGTGGGACAGCAACAGATCCATCACTCCATTCATCTAAATGTGGAGTCATGAAGTTCTACTTCAGAAGGTGTTGTGTGACTAAGCATAGCTTAACACTTTAATTAGAAGCTATGAAAAGAATGAATGTAGATTTCATGTATTAATAATCACACTGAGGTTTACTTACTAATGTTTCATTAAAAAACACAAAACTAAATGTCTGAATTCTGTTCTAAACACTCATTAAAAATCTGAGAACAAGAGTTACTTGATTTATTCCTGCAGGTTTGGTCTTCAGTCAACAGGCTCCAGAACAACACCTGCTCCACTTCACTACTTCATCTGATTAAAGGTTCTACTGAAACCTTCATTTTGGTTATATTACAGTAAAACTACATCGACCCCTGAGAACCTTACTGGGTTTCCGAAGGGTTCTTCTGGGTCAATGTGACTACATCTGGTTATAAAGTCTGGATTGGGTTTTAGATATTAAACATGGTTCTGAATGAGCTCCTGAAGCATCCAGAGACAGGAAGGATCTCTCCATCTTCACAGCAGATCTTCTAATATTATCCCACACTCTCAGAAATGACGGGTTTGGTGCAGCAGATCTGCATTCATTTCTGTCTGCAAACGGCTTCTTCTGATTGGTGGTTCCTTCATGGTTCTGGTGTTGTTGTTGTTGCATCTGCAATTTAACAATTGCAGGACAGTGATTGTTGCTGTCACTCAGGAGGTGGGATCTTATCCCATGTTTTCCAGAAAAATGATCCACTCTGACTGTTTCAGGAGCAGCCTGAGGAAAGATCTGAGGTGGAGCAGCTTTCTGCAGATGAAGCAGCAGCAGCATCTGAGGCTGCTCTTTGTGTGTGTTTGTCAAACAGCAGGTGACCTGCTTCTGAGACTTCAGCACAAATGACCTCCAGACACGCTCGCCTATTGTCCCCCGCCTCCTAATCTGTTGATGCAGCTCCTCAATCTGTCTGTGGCACCACTTCAGGACGGGACAAAGCCACGTCTCGGTCGCTCAGCTGACTCCTGAAGTCACTGAGGAGACCGTTACAGCTGATCAGGGACAGAGGAGGCTGTTGGTGCTTGGCTTATCATGATACTAGACCTACTAACTCCATACTGAGACAATACTGGTATCAATACTGCAGATAATTCAGGGTTCCTTCCAACAGAGAACAATAACAGCAAGAAAATATTTTTATTGTTTTAATTAGGACAAACCAAGAAGAAGGATCTTCTGCTCTTATTTGGAAAAACTAACCCTAAAAACAACAGACAAGACGACCCTCAGAATGTGAGTTTTAGTTGCAGTTCCTCTGCATTCAGAGAGAAAGCCTCACGGCCCAACTTCAAACTCCTGTCCTACAGCCCAGCCCGTCCACCTTCCTAACTACGACTGTTGGGTCTGGTTCTGACCTCACCTTAACAAGAACTGTGGTTGACAGGAATGAAACCTGGTTCTAAAAAGCAGATGCTTTTTCTCTTCTAGTTTCTTCAGACAGAGCTGCTGTTTGCCTGTTTTCCACGACAGGTTCTCCGACCTCCATCAGACGGCCCTGAAGATGATGTCCCTCAAGCAGAAGGTTTGTTCCTTTATGTTCCTGATGTTGCAAGGTGTCTGAAGGTTCATACCAGTCATTCTAATTGAATATGCTGACAGAGGTCTGGTGAAAAGGCCTTCTTCATGCTCTTCCCTGTCAGTCTCATTAGTTTCTTCTCGTCCTTCTTCACCTTCATCTTCCTCTGCTATCATCCTTCCTAACCTTCCTCTGTCCAGCCTGGAACCGCTGGAATTCACCATTAAAGAGGAAAACCCAACAACCTCTTTATTTTCCATAAATTGTATAAAGATGAGTTTTTTCTCCACCTGTGTCTGCAGGATGGTGAGGTGGAGGATGAGGATGACTCAGCCGGCCTTCCTCAGGCCAGTTGGAATGACGCAGAGAGACGAGCGTCTCTGAGGAGCAGCGCTCTGAAGTTTCTGGTGGGCAATAGAAACCTGCTGCCCGTGTTCTTCATCCCGGAGCGAGCCGGACCTTTGAGCCTTTCAGAATCTGAATGATGTGACGTTTTTCCTCATTAACGTGGACCTGCTGGTATCTGCTGATTCATTAAAACACAGAGGAGAGACAGATGTTTGCTGAAACTATTCTAATCTAAATGTTCAATAAAAATCTGAGTAAAGCTGAGACCTTTGACCTTTTGCCACATGTTCTTATTTATGCTGTGAACCTGAGCTGCTGAAATGACCTTAAGTGTACTTTGGAGGTGTTTCAGAAGATCTTTAGATCACAACCTGGTTCATCTCCAGTCTGGGTACAAACCTGTTGTTCACAGGGAACCAAAGGTCACACGAACAGTGAAGAGAAGCTCTGAGGGACTGTTCCAGCTCCACTGTGTGAAAAGAGCTCTGTGCTCCTCATGAGGAGGACACTGACAGCATCACAGACTGCATCATGGACTATAGAAACTTCTGTTTGGAGAACATTGTGTCCACCAAGACTTCCAGTGTTTCTTCAACCCATGGATTAATCTTAAAATGAAACCCTTCCTTACGCAGACGAAGGAGGAGCTGAGAAGAAAGATCAGGGATGCAAAAAACATCTACAGGATGAAGATGGAGGACCAGCTGCAGCAGAACAACATCAGTGGAGTTTGGAAGAGCCTGAAAACGATTTGTGGTCACAAACCAAAGTCCCAGGATGTAGGAGATGTAGGGTGGGTGAATGATCTGAAGCTGTTCTTCAGCAGGCTTGATCAGACACTGAGCTCTCCCCTATCCCAGCCTCCCCTCCTGAAACCACCTTATCTTCGATGCCCGCCTGATATTCTTCACCAAATTTCACACCTCTCACTTCTGAGTCATCACTCACCCCTCCACTTCAGAGGACTCCATCCCACAGCCCCCTCCACCAGCAACATCTTGTCCCTCTCAACCCTTCAGGTGAGGAACGAGCTGCGAAAGATCAGAGTACGAAAGTCTGCAGGTCCAGGTGGCATCAGCTCCAGGCCCCTTAGATGCTCTGCAGATCAACTGTGTGGCATCATGGGAAACATGTTCAGCACGAGGCTGAAGGTGGGGAAAGAACCACAGCTGTGGAAGACCAAAGGTCTCAGCAGCTACAGGCTGGTGGCACTGACCTCACATCCAATGAAGAGCCCTGGTGAGGTCTTCATTGGATCCGCTGCAGTTCTCCTACCAGCCTGGCATCAGGGTGTTTGATGCCATCATCTACCTCTACCTGAAAACACGGTGAGGATCGTGGTCTTTGACTTCTCCAGTGCTTTTAATACCATCCAGCTGGGAGTTCTGAGGGACAAGCTGGAGCTGTCTACTAGTCTACCTCACTGGCCGCCTGCCGTATGTGAGGACACCCCTGGTCTTGGTCCATCTCTAGAACCCGTAATAATGGCTGCTCAGCATTTCTCTGCAGCAGCAACCATGTGGGGAGGAAGAGGAGGAGGGCATCACTGTACAGCTGTATGCTAATGAGGCTGAGCTGTCCACACACCCCACAGCATATGTCTGTACTGGTACCGGCTGCTGGTGTCCAAACATGGAGTCACACATGCTACTGAGGAACAGATCCATGAGTGTTTGTCGTACCCAGACCTTCATCCTGGATCACAGGTTCTGTGTGTTCAGCAGTGAGACATCTGCTCATACGAGTTAATCTTTCTTCACTGAGCAAACATCTCTGACCTTTATTCTTCATTTAGTCCAGGTCCTTTTTAACAGGAGGAAATGTCCAGCAGGACCAGAACCAGAGCCATCTGCTGCAACCAACTGGTGGCTTGAAGGAGAAGAAGCAGAACTACAGAAAACACTGAAGCACTGAGCCAGGAGTACTCTCAGGATAGAAATGCAGCTTATTTAGAACCAGAAACAAGACGAGATTCTATTGGGTCACCATCAGAATTCAGACAGACTGCGTGTGACTTTGGGACCGTTTTAGTAGCTTGAGGTTCACAGCAGCACAGACTGGGAGAAGATTTGGGTTTCTACACCTGAAACTAAATTGACATCAGGTCCGAATCGACCAGAACTGTCGGGTTAAAGTTCTGACCCGTCACAATTGGGTTTGATTTGTTTTCACCGACAGATAATCTCGCTTTGCCCCATTTGGAGACACAGAAAGAGCGCGCTGATTACGCACAGCACGCGCCCTGCAGCGGTGTGTGTGTGTGTGTGTGTGTGTGTGTGTGTGTGTGTGTGTGTGTGTGTGTGTGTGTGTGTGTGTGTGTGTGTGTGTGTGTGTGTGTGTGTGTGTGTGAAGGGTGGATGGGGGGGCAGTTTCCTCTCCAATCAGGACGGGGCTGCTCCCACAAGCGCCACCATTGTGATGGAAAGCAGGAAAAGCAGGAACCCCTCCTCTGGTTATTAATTATGTATGCGTGAAATGACGGGTTCATGTTGGAGTTAACTGTCAGGGCGGCCCACAGGCTGCTGGGTCACTTCTCTGCTGATCAACGTTCGGTCTGTCGGTCCAACTTCCCGGAACAATCTAAAATTAAATGTGATCGCATCTGATCAAAGTTTAGTTTTTAATTAGATTTCATTAGAATTAAAGAAAATAAAATGTTCCTCCCAGTTTAAATCCGTCCAGGTTTTGAACTCAAGTCCAGCTTCATGATCTAATTTTCCTGCTCGTTATTTTATGGCGACACATCCGAACCCCACCCGGAGCAGGACAACCCCACCCGGAGCAGGACACGCGTAGATTTCTATAGAAACTCATCAGACCGTGAAAGCAGGAGGCTGCTGGCGTGTGTCCGGGCTGAGAGGGAGGGAGGCGGGCACCATAACCCCCTCAGGTACATCTGCTTTCCAATCTGCAAACAACCCCACCTCCCGTCCTCCTGCCTCTCCATCAGCCTCTCCAGCCTCCCACACCCACTCCCCAAATCCACGGGGAGCTGAGCGGTTCCTGATTGGTCGAGGAGGCGGACGGGAGCGGTGTCATCATGTGGACTTAAAAACAGTGCAGCTATGTTGTTGTAGGAACACTGGATCAGTACCGGCACAGACAAACAGAACCACGCAGCGGATGTTTAGGTTTACGCGCAGATCAACGTGGATTAATTTTGCTCCGAAACGAACCTGAAGTGTATTCAGCTCTCCGTCCGGACCGAACATGCCCAGAGGCTTCCTGGTGAAAAGGAACAAGAAGACCCCCCCGGTGTCTTACCGGGTCCGCTCCGAGGAGGAGGAAGCGGGACGACCTGTCGCTGATGCGCCGCCGCGTCTCTCCTCCATCCCGCTGCGCGCACAGACCTGCGGGGCGGCGGCCACTGCTCCGGAACCAGATCCGGCCGCCAAGCCCGTGCAGTTCGGGAATCCGGAGACTGTGTACCAGATTCTCTACAGCCCCACCCGGCCCGTCAGCCAGGACCATGAGCGTTCCTCGGAGCGGCGCTTTAGCCTTGGCTCTCCGGTCTCAGCAGAGTCCTTCCCCACGCCTGCGGCTCTCACCGCGCTGGACCACCTGTTCGCCCCGGTGGACTTGAAGATCGGCTCCAGCAGCAGCAGCAGCAGCGCGGCGGCCGCCGGGACGCTCCCCACCGCAGGCGCCAAGCGGCCGGCAGGTGACGCGGAGCGGAGAGGCAAAGCGCCTAGCTCCAAGAAGACCAAAGCTATCCGGAAACTGCACTTTGAGGACGACGTAACCACGTCCCCGGTCCTAGGGCTGAAGATCAAGGAGGCTCCGGTGGAGCACAATACGGCCGGGGAAGAGCGCCCCCTGCTGGGAGGCTTTGTCTGCCAGCTGTGCCGCGAAGCCTACCAAAACCCATTCTCTCTGGCCCAGCACAAGTGTTCCAGGATAGTTCGGGTCGAGTACAGGTGTCCCGAGTGTGACAAGGTGTTCAGCTGCCCGGCCAACCTGGCCTCCCACCGGCGGTGGCACAAACCAAAGCCGCAGAGCGGGACGCACAGCGAGTCGGCCGCGTCCGGCAAGGACTGCAGCGACAGGGATTCATCCAGCCCCGAACCGTCCGAGTCCGGTTCTGAGGACGGACTGTATGACTGTCCTCGGTGTGGGAAAAGATTCAAGCGCCAGGCGTACCTGAGGAAGCACCTGGCGTCTCATCACGGTTCCCAGAAACCCGCAGAGCTGCAGCAGGAAGAGAAGGACCCGAAGAGCTGCGGGACCGGCGCGGGGCCACTTAACCTGAGCGCGTCCTCCTGCCACGCGTGTCCCGTGTGCGGGGAGAGCTTCAGCAGCAGGGGCGGCCAGGAGCGCCATCTCCGCCTGCTGCACTCCGCTCAGGTGTTTCCCTGCAAATATTGCCCCGCCCTGTTCCACAGCTCCCCGGGACTCACCCGACACATCAACAAGTGCCACCCGTCCGAGAGCCGCCAGGTGATCCTGCTGCAGGTGCCGCTGCGTCCCGCCTGCTGAGGCCCCCCAGGTCCGGGTCATGTCAGGTCCAGTTCACTCCAGCTGAGATTTCAGCACTTCACCTTCAAACATTCCTGTTCATTTTCCAGGAATGTTGTTTTGAATGATTCTGGGACATTACAGAACATTTTCCCAGTTTTTCCTGTAAAACTGGATATTTTTTGCAGTGTGACTCTGAGATGTGATCAAAGTGACTCAGAGCTGCTGAAGCAGGGATTCAGTGCCTTGCTCAAGGACACTTCACCTCATTCAGAGGGAGCTCCAACCCCCTGAGAAGATCAGAAGCTTAGACTGTGGAGAAAACTTTAGAATCTCTGCACAAGTGCTATTAGCTGGTAGACCTAAGAGAGGTCCGGTCCGATCCGGCCTGGTTCTGGACAGACCTGTTCCCATCACTAAGTAGCTTTAATAGATCTGTGGATCAGTAGCTGGAGCAAGCAGAGGATAGTGTAGCTGTACTGCTTTCAGATTAGAGCGTCCTGCTGTAAAACTGCCTTAAATCATTAAAGTTGCTTCTATTTATTTATGACTGTATTTATTATTAAGTTATTGCTGTAATCAGTTGATTTGTGTTGACGCTGTGGTGTGTTCAAGTGTCTTTAAAACAATCAGTGATTTTATCAGCTGCATCTGCAATCACCTTCTTCTTCTTCTTCTTCTTCTTCTTTATTTATTGATGAGTTCTTGTTGCTCTGGATGTTTCTGCAGTAACTTTTGCTACGTGTCCAAAAACAATAAACCAAACTGAGAATCAGATTTTCTGTTTTCTGTCATGTTTGCAGAGACGATCTAACAGCTGAGCTCTTTGGTTCTTCTACAACTAACAGAATATCTTGGCTGGAAACGGGTCCACCTCAGCCTGCTGGGTCAAACATTTCTATTCATTTTATTTCGCATCAGTTTGTTTTTCTGCAGGATTAAAGCTTCTTTTGTGGGATTTGTTTGTATTTTAGTGTCTTTCTTTGACAGATATTTCTTTTCTGTTTTGAAATAAATATAATTTTGTTGTAATTAAATTGAATTTAAGCTCAGTTCAGATGCTCCTTTAAATCTTTGACAGCTTCAGGGCAAAGTGTGAAGATGTAAAAGCAGAAGAACTTCATATCAATAAAACGTTAAAAAAGTGTGAAAAGAATCTGAATGAGTTATTTAGGTCAAAGAAATCATTTGAAAATAAAATTATTTTCAAAAATAACCAATGATGCTAAAAAGTATGTAAAGCACATATTTCATCAATTAATATTTTTTTTTAATTCATTATAACATTTATTTCAAATGAAGATTCAAGAATAATGAAAAAAGTAAAAGTATCATCATAAAATAAAATATTTTAAATAAACAAATAGAAAATTATTCAATTGATTTATCAACATTGAGATGTTCTATAAAAAATGCCAAAACCTGTAGCCTTCAATAATAAAACCAAAGTTTTTCTTTTCATAATTTCTTCCTCCAGAATGACCTCACATTAATATCTTTATATCAAACAATAAACCAAAATAACCCCAAACAGAAAGAAGCTCATTTCTGTAGGAACGTTTTATTGAAGGTTGAAGCAGAAAAACAGCAGCTAGTATAAACATAAAAACATTTCATAAATAAGCTCATGTTTTCATAGTGAACAGGAGAGAGAAACAATCAGGACCGTCTGGTTTCTATCCGAGCTACAAGACATGGAAACAAGCCTCAGAGGTCAGAATACGCTCAATATGCTGGAACCGTATTGAACCCACCTCCTCCTGTTAACAGCCAACCTGTCAGCAGGTATGGATCTGTGTGCATGGATCTGATTGGTTGTTGAAATGATCCTTAAAAAAAAAAACAACAGATCAATATTATGACAACGATTCTGTGAATTATTACAATCTGATTTTCTCTCAGCTGCATTCTGGATTTTATAAAGAAACAGGATGATCAGAGTCCAGACTGCATCCACAGACGTCTCAATCTACCATTAGGTTCTTCTTATGGTTCCTCCTTCAGTCCTCTCAGAGGAACCAACACATGTTTCCACCTGTCTGTACTTGAGTTTTTCCAACATCTGGAAGAAAAACATTACTGAAGCTTATCATGACCCCCCCAACTCACCCACAGAGGCCAGACGTCAGTCTGCAGGTGTGGGGCAGCTGGGGAGCTGAATGCAGATTACAGCAGGAGATAACGCCTAAAGACAGAGAAAACAGCTGCTGACTGAGCTGCACCACTCACACTGACTCTGACATCTAGACCAGGGGTCTCCAGGTCCAGTCCTCCAGAGCTTCCACCCTGCAACTTTTAGATGCACACCTGAACCAAATGAATGTCTAATTTCCAGGCCTCTGTGGAGCTGAATGACTGAATACTGACGAGGGAATTCACCTGGTTCAGGTGTGCTGGAGAAGGAATTCATTAAAAGCTGCAGGATGGAAGCTCTCCAGGACAGGACCTAGAGACCCAGATTCTGGTGGAGATAATCATCCAGAGTTTCTATCTCATCCTGTCACAGCATTCATCCATCCATCCACCCATCCATCTGTTGGGACCACAGCCATGGTTACAATGTGAAAGGCCAGTACAGACTTTCCTGGAACTTTCAAAATAAACTGCATTTAACCTACTTCCGACACAGCCAAGCAAACTGTAACAGCGGACTTCCCATGATGCCACTGGCCGTATAAAACCCCGACCTTTCCAATGGTCCGATCTCTTCCACTGCTCTTCTGCGGGACCAGGATAGGGGAGGCAGCGCGCTAATGTCTCTTTGCTAGCAAACAGACATAAACTCTTCAAACTGGATCCAAGGGTGTCATAAGATCATCGATCATATGCACTAAGTTAAGTACAGAAAGAATGAATTACTGTCTGTGTATCCGGTATTCATTCATGAGGCTATCTTAGTGCTAGCAGGCTATCTTAGTGCTAGCAGGCTATCTTAGTGCTAGCAGGCTATCTTGGTACTAGCAGGCTATCTTAGTGCTAGCAGGCTATCTTGGTGCTAGCAGGCTATCTTGGTGCTAGCAGGCTATCTTAGTGCTAGCAGGCTATCTTGGTGCTTGCAGGCTATCTTGGTGCTTGCAGGCTATCTTGGTGCTAGCAGGCTATCTTGGTGCTTGCAGGCTATCTTCGTGCTAGCAGGCTATCTTGGTGCTAGCAGGCTATCTTGGTGCTAGAAGGCTATCTTGGTGCTTGCAGGCTATCTTCGTGCTAGCAGGCTATCTTAGTGCTAGCAGGCTATCTTAGTGCTAGAAGGCTATCTTGGTGCTTGCAGGCTATCTTCGTGCTAGCAGGCTATCTTGGTGCTAGCAGGCTATCTTGGTGCTAGCAGGCTATCTTAGTGCTAGCAGGCTATCTTGGTGCTTGCAGGCTATCTTGGTGCTTGCAGGCTATCTTGGTGCTAGAAGGCTATCTTGGTGCTTGCAGGCTATCTTCGTGCTAGCAGGCTATCTTAGTGCTAGCAGGCTATCTTAGTGCTAGCAGGCTATCTTGGTACTAGCAGGCTATCTTAGTGCTAGCAGGCTATCTTGGTGCTAGCAGGCTATCTTGGTGCTAGCAGGCTATCTTAGTGCTAGCAGGCTATCTTGGTGCTTGCAGGCTATCTTGGTGCTTGCAGGCTATCTTGGTGCTTGCAGGCTATCTTGGTGCTTGCAGGCTATCTTCGTGCTAGAAGGCTATCTTGGTGCTTGCAGGCTATCTTCGTGCTAGCAGGCTATCTTAGTGCTAGCAGGCTATCTTGGTACTAGCAGGCTATCTTGGTACTAGCAGGCTATCTTAGTGCTAGCAGGCTATCTTAGTGCTAGCAGGCTATCTTGGTACTAGCAGGCTATCTTAGTGCTAGCAGGCTATCTTGGTGCTAGCAGGCTATCTTGGTGCTAGCAGGCTATCTTAGTGCTAGCAGGCTATCTTGGTGCTTGCAGGCTATCTTGGTGCTTGCAGGCTATCTTGGTGCTTGCAGGCTATCTTGGTGCTAGAAGGCTATCTTGGTGCTTGCAGGCTATCTTGGTGCTTGCAAGCTATCTTAGTGCTAGCAGGCTATCTTGGTGCTTGCAGGCTATCTTGGTGCTTGCAGGCTATCTTAGTGCTAGCAGGCTATCTTGGTGCTTGCAGGCTATCTTGGTGCTAGCAGGCTATCTTGGTGCTAGCAGGCTATCTTGGTGCTAGCAGGCTATCTTGGTGCTTGCAGGCTATCTTGGTGCTAGCAGGCTATCTTGGTGCTTGCAGGCTATCTTGGTGCTTGCAGGCTATCTTGGTGCTTGCAGGCTATCTTGGTGCTTGCAGGCTATCTTGGTGCTTGCAGGCTATCTTGGTGCTTGCAGGCTATCTTGGTGCTTGCAGGCTATCTTGGTGCTTGCAGGCTATCTTGGTGCTTGCAGGCTATCTTGGTGCTAGCAGGCTATCTTGGTGCTAGCAGGCTATCTTGGTGCTTGCAGGCTATCTTGGTGCTTGCAGGCTATCTTGGTGCTAGCAGGCTATCTTGGTGCTTGCAGGCTATCTTGGTGCTAGCAGGCTATCTTGGTGCTAGCAGGCTATCTTGGTGCTTGCAGGCTATCTTGGTGCTTGCAGGCTATCTTGGTGCTTGCAGGCTATCTTGGTGCTTGCAGGCTATCTTGGTGCTTGCAGGCTATCTTGGTGCTTGCAGGCTATCTTGGTGCTTGCAGGCTATCTTGGTGCTTGCAGGCTATCTTGGTGCTTGCAGGCTATCTTGGTGCTTGCAGGCTATCTTGGTGCTTGCAGGCTATCTTGGTGCTTGCAGGCTATCTTGGTGCTTGCAGGCTATCTTGGTGCTTGCAGGCTATCTTAGTGCTAGCAGGCTATCTGCAGCATATATGCTCAGCTTTGTGTTCTGTGTTTGTGTGCTTTTAACGTTAAGACAAACTTTATTTAAAAGGTGATTTTAAACACAGAAGACTAATCATAACGCGCCGTCCGCGCTTATGCATTTTAACACTTTTATTGACGGTATTTTAAAGGTGTGTTTGATTCTGGTGCTAAGCTATCAGCTTCTTTGTTAGTTTAACTGCTGACGGCTTAGGACACGTGCCTGCCTGCTAAAGAATATTTACCCAGAAAGTTGTTAGTTTTCAAGTTAGTAAATAATAGTCCCTAAACATTATTTTACTAAATCTGATAATTAAGTAAACACCATTAAGCCCCATTTCTCCAGAAAGATTTGGCTCTTTTCCAAAATACTTCCTTAAATATTTTACCATCCCCTTAATGATATTTCTTTGAATATTATTTCAATAAATAAAGGCAGCTAATGAGACACCGTTGAGAAATGGTCATCCAGAAGGTTTGTTTTATTCAGCAGATCATTATTTAAACCTTTATTTTATTTTGGGGTTGGCGGGGTGCCCGGTAACTGGGGCCGCCGTGGCCTTCTTTCCACGGCTTCCTTCTGTGGTCCTGGCCCGGGTTCGGGCGCTGGGCTGCGGTTGGCGGTCGGGTGGGTGGGGCGGCAGAGCATGTCTTGTGACTACACCGGGACGGCTGGCGGGGTGTGCTTGGCCTGGAGCGGTTGGCCTGCATGGCCCAGGTCCCCGGCCGGTGCATGTATCCCTCTCGTGGACTGGTGGGCTGGAGCTGCTGGCACTGTCTGGGGGGGTTGGGCGGGCTTGGAGGTGTGCTGCTCTGCTGGCTGTCTTGTCTGAGGGAGGATTGGGGGGGTGGCACGGAGGGGCTGCTGCCTGTGGGGTGGAGGGGTTGTGTCCACTTCTAGGGCGTGGGGTCACTGGCGTTTGGATCAGCTGGGCGGCGATGGTGGAGCTGAGCTGGATAGTGTTTCTCCCTGGGCGGTCGTTGCAGTGGCAATGATGTAGTGTTTTTTGTTGCTGAGGGGGGCGTGGTGGGGTCACTGGCCCTGGGTGCCTGCCGCTGGCCGGGGACCTCTGGGTGGATGAGTTTGTCCCATCATGGTGTGGGGTCGGGGGTCCGGTTGTGGGTGCGGTGCTGGGTGGGGTCTGCCCTGTTGCGCCGGTGGGAGGGGAATGGGTTCGGGGCAGGGGGGCGGGACCTGGGCCAGGGTCACCCGGGTCTGGGCAGTACCGGCGCTGTCTGCCTGCCTGTGCCCCAGGAGGGAAGGGGACCACCTCCTGGGTCCGGGGGCTGGTTGCCCCAAGGGGGTACCGGCGCCTGGACCTGGGAGTATAGAGTATGCATGGGGAGTGTGAGTGAGTGTATGACGTCCATTGTTGTTATCCTTATGTTGGGTGTGAGTGATTTTATGTGTATGCATGAGGGTGGGAGTGGGTGATTGTGACTGTGTGTGCCTGTTTTTTTTTTTTTTTTGCAACAGGTTGGGTCTTGAACTGCTCCCTCTCCTGGAACAGTTTGAAGGGGGGGCTCTTTCCTCCCCGCCACACCGCCTGCCAGTGGTTGGAGTCTCTGCCCGCTGGTGTACTTGTGGTTCTCGGTGTCCGCGGCCGGGTGCTTTGATGTGTGCTGGCTCACTCCCGGTGGCTGCTTGCCGGGGCCTGGACCCCTGGGCTCTGTCGGGCCTCTGCTTGGGGGGAGGTGTGTCCCAGGGTCTTGGGCCTCTGGGTCCATGGCTGGATCTGCTCGGGCGTGGATGGCTGCCGGCGGGGCCTGTGGACTCTTCGCTGCGGCTCCTTGGGGCTTCTGCACTGTCGCTGCTGGGTGGTTCCCCTGGGACTCTCCACTGCTCTTCTCTGGGGGGGTTGCGGCAGTGGTTCTCCTGGGGTTCCTGTGCTTTGGGGGTGCCTTTAGATGTCTGTGACTCAGTTCTCCTCAGTGTCTGTCCAGGGACCATGGGGCAGGTCTGTGGGTCCTCACACTCGCTATTGCATCTTTTTGTGGAGAAATCTTGTATACAAAAGCGCGTCCACACTCATACTCACAGGTGTTAAGCTTCAGGTGTTGACAGATACACAGATGTTCTATTTTGAGCTGCACCTCTCACTAAGTACATTTTATATTCAGAATTACCGTGTACTATTTTGTTAAAAAAAAAAAAACAGCTGCAGGTGTATAAGCAAGCAAGGTGTAATCTTGTATTCTCTTTATCCTTCTTTCTCTCCTCCACTCTTTCCTCCTTTTCTCCCCTTTTCCCCATCTCTCTCTTTTTTCAGCTTCTTTTTTCCTTTTCATTTCAGTCTCTGTGTCCGTAACAATTGAAATATTCCCAAAGAAGTTTATAATAAAGTTTCTTTTATAAATATCAAGCAGAGCTTTAAAGCATTAGCTGTGATGCTCTGCTTGTGAAAGTAAATCTGTTGGGCTTCTTCTTGGCACTCAGACAACAATTCTGAGCGATATTCTGCCGGACAGGACACGGTAAAAGAAAAATATATATTATTTTATTAAAATAATATTTTATCTGATCTTACATTGTGAATGGTTGTCTAAACGTTTGCTGATTATTGTCTAAGTTGGTTCCAAGACTAACTTAACTTCATTTCCAGATTCTTCAAGATAATCCTTGGTTCTCAAACATAAACATTGCATGGTAATGTTGCATCACTCTTTTTGGTCATAATTATCAATCATCTTTAATCAACTTGTTTATATTGTACATAGCCCATCTTCATTATTCTTTAATTCTGCTTGATAGTTTAGTTGAATTGTTTTAGCAAAGTAAAGAGTTTGTTGATTGAAATATGTTTGACTTTGAGTTGATTTATTTTTGTTAATAAATTCTTGTATTTTAAGAAATTGTGTGAATTCATTCCATATATGTACAGAGTTTATGCTGTTCAATAATGTCAGAGCTCGTCTCACACCTTTCTATTCTGTTCTAATACCATCACCTTACTGGGCTGGTATTCACAGGACAACCCTTAACAGACCCAAATATTATTTGATAAAATATTAATATTAAATATTCTCAGATTCATAGTCACAACACATCCATCCAATCCATCCATCTATACAAGCATCCATCCATGAATTCTTTATTTGTCATTGCTCAACATGGGTGCAACAAAATTTTCAGCAGGTTGTCTGTGTTTTCTCCTGCCCTGATGCTCCATCTCTGTCACACATGTTTCAGGCCTCCTCAGAGCTCTCCATGACCCACCTGCTCTGGTCACTGAATCTGCAAAAGCTCATCCTGTGTGAAACCCATCATGGTGCGTCTTCTTCCTCACCAAAACATTTTTTTTTTAATCAGAATTTTATTGTTTTAAAAGTACAGCGATATTCAATAAATTATATTCTGGTTCTGATGAGGTTTGTCAGATTAAAAGAACCATTTTGTAAATACCAACCTCTAAGCAGGAATTAAACATACTTCTCTTTAAACCTCTGGTTGTGTATTAAAATGTGTTTTTATTGGTCAAATGAAATATTCTGATTTTAAATGCTGTATTTTCATTGGCTGGAAGCAGAAAATCATCATAATTAACAGAAATAAAGGCTTGAAAACATTCGTCTGTGGAATTAATCTATATGATGTGTTTCAATCAGTGATGGAGATACTGGAATAAATCAACTTTTAATAATCTCATTTACTGAAGACGACTATTTGTGGTTTTTAGTGTTAGATTCTCTTTATCCAGTGCCGCCTCACAGATAAAGTAACCATACCTTACACAAAATAAAACCTGGATTCAAATATGATGATGAACTTTAGAGTCCTTGTGACAACAAAAGCTCCATCCAGCTCCTAAAGCAGTGTTTCTCAGCATGTTCCTGACACCAACACCTGTCGGCCTGGTAAACACCTGAGTTTGTTTGACATCTCTGGAGAAACAAACACAGCTTACTGGCTGAGTTCTGCTCTTTGATTCACGGTGATGCAGATAAGAGGAGGAAACTGAGGCAGCTGCTGTGATGTAATGTGACTCCGTCCGTCTGTTAACAGGCCTTTGCCAAAGTATTTATACCTCCTGAACCAACCAGAAACTTCAACATATTTTATGGCATTTTCTGTGACAGACAAACCCAGAGCAGATCAGAAATGTGAAGCTGAAGGAAAATAATTCATGGTTGTACATTTTTTACAAGTGCAAATCTGAAAAGTGTGGTGTGCATTTGGATTCAGCCCATCTGAGTCTGAACTCTGTAGAACCTCCATGGCTGCATGTCCATCAGCAGGTCTTTTTGGGGTTCCTCTCTACCAGCTTTGAACATCTGTCTGATTAGATGGAGACACTCCTGATGTTCACTTGTGAATTTTCTGTTGGATTTAGGTTTGGACTTTGACTAGGCCATTCTAACACATGCATCTGCTCTTACCAAAACCATCCCATGTAGCTCTAGCTGGATGTTCAGGGTGGTTCTCCTTCTGGAAGCTGAACCTCCACCCCAGTCTCAGGTCTTCTGCAGCCTCTAACAGGTTTTCTTCCAGGATTGTCCTGGATTTAGCTCCATCCATCTTCCCAAAGCATGATGCTGCCACCACCATGTTTTGCTGTGGGGATGTTGTGCTCAGGGTGACCTGCACTGTCAGTCTTTCTCTGCATGGTGTCTTGCCTGTAGGTTCATAAAGTCCAGTTGTGGTCTCTGAGCAGACCACCTTCTCCTCCTCTATGCTGTATCTCCCTTCTGGCTTGTAGCAAACAGCAAACAGGACTTCTTCTGGCTTTCTTCTTGCTCCTCTTCCATATAGGCCAGATTTGTGAAGTTCATGACCAATAGTTGTCCTGTGGACAGATTCCTCCACCTGAGCTGTGGATCTCTGCAGCTCCTCCAGAGTCACATGGTCCTCTTGGCTTCATCTCTAATAAATGCTCTCTGTGCCCAGTGGTCGGTTGGTTGGACGTGTCATTATCTAGAGGTGTTTTTAATATGTTCTTTAGATTTTGCCTTTTTCAGTTGTACTCATGATTGTTGGATGTTTTCCACATTAGTTCCTTGTTTTGTGTTTAGCTTCCTAGTTTATTCCAATGTTCTTTGTACATTTAGAGTTATTTCTCCTTAGTGGTAATATTAGTGGTAATATTAGTGGTAATATTAGTGGTAATATTAGTGGTAATATTAGTGGTAATATTAGTGGTAATATTAGTGGTAAGAAGTCTTCCACCCTCAGACATAACCACCATGCAATCAGGTAGATTCTGGTTGCATGATGATGATTGCAGCAGTTGTTAAATATTATACATTCAGACCATGATGAAGCTGTGGTCTCACTCCAAGGTCAAGGTGGACAGATGATAGCTGAGCAGCTTTCCACAACCGGATCCAGCTGCAGCGATACCATCTCTGTCTGATTAGCCCGGCTCAGATTAAACTCTAATCGCCTTGTTGAGCTGAAAGCCTCTCAGAGTCACAGAAACTTAGCTGTGAGCTGCAGGACGGACTCAGAGGACCGTCCACCGCAGCAAAAATACATCCAGCATTTACCAGACATGAAACAGGTCCAGAACTACCAGTTTACTCAGAATATCCTAGCCAGAACCACCAGCAGGCTGGGAACTGATTCTGACCACATTCCAGACCTGTTTCTGAGAGGGTTTCTGCTGGGTTTTATACTCTACATGTGGTTCTGGTTCTAGACTTGTATTAGACTTGGTTTAGTCTTTGTTGGAATTGTGTGATTTCTGTTTGGTATTCTATAGTTGTTTTGGATTAGATTCTGGGTTGGTTTAAACTGATTTGGGCTGATTGTGGACTTTGGACTTGTTCTGAGCGGAGTTTGGGCCTTCTTTATGGTTTGGTCTGGTCATGCCTTTATTTTGACCTGGTTCTGGACCGTAGACAATGTAAACTGTTTTTTGGCAGATTGTTTATTTTTATTGCATTTATATTTTATGTAAACTGGACTGGACTTGCTGAAGGACTTTATTTTAGACCTGTATCAGACTGCTTTCATTCCTGGTTCTGGACTAGTTCTGGGACCCATTCTTGCTTTTGGCCCAGTTTGCAGCTGGTGTGGGGTCATACCTTTTGCTGATGGATCTGGACATGTTTTTGCACATACAGCACATAGAGTTAGTCCCAGTAGAAGCTCAGTCAGTAGCTACGTCTAGGAGAGACAGGGTTAAACACTGAAAGACAGGGTCATGTGGATCATCTGTAGAAGGTGAACATTTGTTGGCAGCAGAAAATCAAAACTGTATTTTGATGTCTGTAATAATGTCATTGATTCATTGCAGTTTTGAGTTTAGTTTCATTCAAATTTAACAAAGTTTTTCGTTAAATCCTGACAAAAATGAGACATCTTTCTGTCTGGTTTGTAATTCCTTCAATTCCTGAAAACAGGGAATTCTGTCAGCTTTTGTTCCGACTGTTGAGGTGATGGGTGGGGCTGGGTGGGTTTTAGAGGGCAAGGGTGGGGGGTGGCAGCTGATTTAAGGGCCTCTGAGAACACAATAGGGCCCGGACCTCCTCCACACATGCTCTTCACAAAGACCCGGCCCTAATGCTTGTAAATCTATTCACACGTCCAGGGCCCACAGATAATAACAAGCTGTTCAGAGTGAATTCCTAATGAGGGTGCAGAGGCTGGTGGAAAACTGACTCCAGGTCAGCAGAAGTTACAGGAAAACAGACGAGCAGGTTGTGCAAAGATGTTCAAGCGCCCGATATGATGGGTAAGAAAATCTGTTGGGATGATGGAGAGATGGAGGATCTGTGCAAGAAACACAGATTCCTTCTGACAGTTCTGTTAATATACAAATTTTATAACCTTTCACCATCATTAATGAACATTTTCACTAATAAAGAATGAAACAAATGGTTCTGTACTAAAGTACAAAGAAAAGAAGACTACAAACATAAAAGAATTTCAAAAATCCTTTAAGAATATTGCAGGAAAATTTGCTTTTGCTACTCAGTTACTTAGTCTCACCTGGTTCCCATCCCAGTAATTACTCCTCCCAATATTTAAACTCCTTGCTGTTGTCAGGTCTTGGCACATCCTCTTGTTTCCTCTCATATTTGCTTGTTTTGCTTTGCTTCCTGTGTCCTCTGTATATAAATGTCGGCGTACCGACACTTTTGTTTTGGTGCTTTTATACAGAAAAAACCTCTCTTATATTTTACCTTTCAGAACATATCCTTTACTTTCTAGAACTTGCAGCTTGCTTTCCAAACAGTTTACATTGCAGAACTAACAGCCGTCCTTTATAAAATAACAGGCTACTTTCCAAAACCTAAAGGTTACTTTTCAATTTTTAATCTACATTTTCTAGATCTTACAACACGTGTTTCTTAACTTGCAGACTGACTTACAGATTACTCTGAACATTTCTTTTCCAGTTGGTAAAAGCTGCTTTTAAGGAGCTAACAGGATCTGTTTTCCCATCTTACAGGTTACTTTCACCAAAATACAGGGTACTTTCCTTAAAAATGAAGGTTCCACTCTTTAACCTACACTCCTGGGTCCAACAGGTTACTCTAAGTGAAGAAATTGCAGTATTATTTAATTCTATAAAAATATAAAAATGTGAATGAGTGTATTTAAATAAATGATGGTTTCTTACAGCAATTGAAAAAGGTTTGTATTTAACGTGATTTTTCTTGTGTTTCTATCAGTAAATTTTATGAGATTTGTGGAAAGTTAGACAAAATCCTTACATAAAGCTCATTGATGAGCAGAAAGAGCTGTGTAACATCCCTCTGCATTCAGCCCCAACCTGCAGATATCTGCTACTAATGAAAAGCCTGTAGAGATGCAGGGGGGT
This sequence comes from Girardinichthys multiradiatus, assembly GCF_021462225.1. NCBI lineage: Eukaryota > Metazoa > Chordata > Actinopteri > Cyprinodontiformes > Goodeidae > Girardinichthys > Girardinichthys multiradiatus. Next base: position 892,520 of record NC_061808.1, read on the forward strand.
ACTGGGAGGGGCCGGTTGCCAGGGCCTACGGTGGCTCCTGGGGCCCCCGGCTGACAGCAGCAGCTTGCAGGGCCGAACGACCGTCTGGATGGCAGGTCTGGTCCTCCTCGGTGAGCTGGCACACGCCGACACAGCACTCTGAGCGAAGCATGACGAATCGCTGAAAGAAAACTCTGCAAGGCCACGCAGAGGAGCACCTGAGCCCCAGAGGAGGGAGGGAGGGGTCCAAACAGACTGAGTCAAAGTTCTGCTGATGATCCTGGACAATAGGAATGCAAACAGAGGGCTCAGAAAGCTGCTCCAGGTAGGTTACTGAGCTGTTAGCTTGCTGGATTAATTGATCCAATCAGACCAACATGGTTCTGCTCACTTCCAGCTCAGACGAGATTCATTCAAGCCCTTCATCTTTATCTGCACCCAACTTCAATCAAGCACAATGATGTATTCCCTGGACCTTAGAAAAGGGAAGTTAACCCCTTTAACCTCAGCTGTTAGAACATCTCAGAAGAACCTCAGAAGTGACGCTGGTGTCTTAAATGTATCAGCTGGAGGAAATATGAGAACCTTTAAATTATGTCATAATAACCAGAAGAGAGCTATGAGCTCTTCTCTAAACCCAAGTGCCTTCATCACTTTCATTTTTCTGGACCCTTCAGGGTTATAACATAGCGTGGCTGGTTTTGTTACCATAGCAACCGCATCCTTATCCCAGAATCGTGTTTTCCCAACATACATGATTTTATAGTAATTACATTAAAAGCCTTAATGGGAAGTCAGCAAACTGCCGCTTTCAGAGAATTAACACCCACTCAGCACAAAGCGATGGCTGCCATCAGACTGAAACACGCTGAGAGGGGCCTTAATGTTCTGACTCATCCTCAGAGGTCTGATTAAAAAGCACTACTACCTTACAAACACAGCCTGAGTTTTAAAATAATAACATTAAATGGCAGCTGCTGCTAATCTGAGACCCACTGTCCTGCCTGGTACCGGGTCATTGTGAAGTTAGGGACAATCCTCAAACACATCTCAAATATAGTTATCCAGATCAGCCTGTTGATTGGTGCTAGCCCTCAGATGCTGGGCTGCAGACACTGTGTTCGGTCTCTGCATCGACATCCTGCTCAGAGTCCAGATTTTGGGCTAAGATTAGCCTGCTACACTCACTCAGATTCCTGTCTGTGTAACGTTGAAGTTCAGGTAAACAAGATGACATCCAGAGATGAGCTGAGGTTAAGTTTTATTTGAAGATAAGTTGAAAGACTTCCTTCTTAAAATGAAATGAAGCTCTCTTCATGGATGTTCTCACAAAAGGCCCCGATTGTTTGTTGGGGTTGTGGGAATATGTTTCCTGGATGGATGCAAGTCGCTTTACGTAAAGGTTTGAATTCCCTTATTGTAGCAGGCTCCTTGGGAGGTCCAGTCGTGTTTTAATTTAGACAGTTGTAGGTTTGATTCCAGGTTCCTCCCTGCCTCAGGTTGATGTGCCTCTGAGCAAGTTGACTGCAGATCTGCATAGCTGAATGTGGGACGATTGGTATTCAGACTCCATGTTTTTTCTTTCTTTTTATAGTTTAAAACATGTTTGTGTGAAATATCCAGAGCTGGTGAAGGTTGGAGGTACAATGAAATAAAACGCTAAATATGTGAGAAACCCAGTTTAACAGACCCATCAGAACAGTGACTCAGTCACTGACTGGCCATTAGCATGAAGGGCACTGAGTCAGTGTGGAGATAAAGCAACCAATCAGATGTTCAAGAGTGTTTGACTGCAGCAGCTTCTTATTTCTTCAGATTCACAAGAAAAAAACTGAAAAAGCTTTTGCTTTTAGTTTAACTATTTTATGAGATGTTATAAAAGCTTAACTTAAAATGTAAAATTTTGTGTTTATAGTAAATTACAACAGAAACAGTAAAGCTAAGTGCTTAAAAGCGAAGTGTAGGCCAGAAGCCAGCTAGGAAACATCTAACAGCTCTTCATGGTTAATATTTCTACTGTCTGCAGACTGAAGGCTGCGATGTTCAGTACATTAAAATGTATTCGTATCATTTCTTGTCAGAGTTATGAAGACAGAAAATGTTTTTTAGCATTTTCAGCATCATTATGGTCTCATTTCAAATATTTACGCTGTGACCAAACATGAAGATATGAGACTTGGACACGGATGTTTCTTTCCTGAAAAGCGTCTGAATGTTGAAAAGGATCGTCTGTCAGTGCTGAACAATGAGCAGCATCAGTGATTGAAACGTTACAGCTCCCCGGTGTCGGAGCTCCAGGGCCCAGGCTCTTTGGAGACAGCTTGAGACGGGGGTTGTGGGTGTTTGGGGACTTAAAGGGTGCAGACCACAATCAATAAAGGTCAGGGGGAAAAGGCCTTCTGAAGTCACCAGAAGCTGACAGAGGTTTCAAAGGGTTTGGAAGGAGGCAGCTGAGGCCAGATTAACCCCCCACACTTGGACAACTTGTTTCATTGCCTAATGGAGAAGCGGGCAAGTGGATTACTGCGATGGCAGACCATGACGAGAAGTCCCTCGCCTCAAAGACGATGTGAGGACACAAAGTGTCCTGGCTGTTGACAGGTCATTATCTCTGAGCAGCAGTGTGTGACAGAGAGGCCAGTGCTTCACATTCATTTGATCTCCAGTCAGCATGATCTTCACAGAGCTCACCTCCCAGTTTGTCATTTGTTCACATTTTACAAATGTGAACAAATGACCAAATGATATTTGAATACAGAAAACTGTCATGATCCTCATGTGTTAGGTGTTCTCTAGTTGCTGCCATTTAAATGCGTTCATTGATCAGGTTCAGAGTTCATGTTCATGTACATCTTGTATTATTTCTTCCCATGTCTCTCTGTTCTGGTTCTGCTCCTGTTCTCTCCTCCCTTCATTGTTCTCAGCTGTTACTCCACCTACTTGTCATGCCTTCTCCTTTTTACTCCATCGTTCTGGTTTTCTCTGTTCCTCTCATGTCTGTTGCTCCTCTTCATGTTCTACGCCGGTTACTTACCGTCGTATCTCCTGTTCTTATGTGTAAATTGTCAGTTTTGCCTTTTATCTTTAATAGACGTTTCTTCCCACTTCACCTCTGGTTCCATCTGTGTTTGGTTACTTTTGCAAGTTAATCGTGACAAAAACATTGTGTTTACATTAAAAAAAAGTATCTGAAACAGTTCAACAGATGTTGGTGTACCTCAGGGTTCTCTAATTGGTTCTCTGCTTTTCAGTTTATATACTGAGGACTTTCCAGATGTTCTTCACACCTAATGTGTTTTAATCTGTTATATGCTGATAATGACACTGTATTTCACCTAACCAAAGAGTCAGTTCAATGATCATGTTGGGAACAAAGGAAATATTTTCTATAAACCACGATGTATTTTAAGATTTCTTACTTGTGTAGGTGAGGGGAAGCCACATAGGTGCAGATCAGACAGAAGTTTTCTGATATCCTTTTTATTTATCTAGGTACATAAAATCCTACCATTTGCTGGCTCAATCCATGTCCAGTTCTTGTTACTGTGTGCTCTGCTCTCGATCTTTATGAAAAGAAACTCTAACATTCTTATATGTGGTAATTTTTTTAACTGATATGGGAAGTTTCTACATCATCAGATGTAGTAACTGTCTTCAGTAACTCTAACGAATGCAAACGTTCCACATTAAAGGCAGTGAAATCGAGTCCCAGACTACAGTTTTTGGTTTAGAGGAGTTCATTGTCGACCCACTGACTCTAAGGTGCAGAAATGGCCCACGTCTTGTTCAGCTGAGAAGTTCTCATATCTCCACCATCACTGTAAAAAGCAAAGGTGGTAAAAGTCCCAAGTGTCTGTGCTGTCCCAGATGGCTCAGCACAGAGATAATCACATTTTCATCTCCATTACCCAAATAAGTAGGCAGATTAAATTTTATCTGCACCTAGAGTCTAGGAAATCAAGAAGCTTCTGCAACAGAAATGAGGAGAAATTGCTGCTAAATGTGATTGCTATTGCTGGATTTCTCATGGGTGATATTCAGTGATGGAGAAAATTAGGATTTTATCTTCCCACAAACATTTGTCCTTTTAACTGAGTGCAAGTATAATTTTTACTGGGTGCATTTAAATCATTTTAAAATCATTTGGTATTTAGCTGAGAGTTTGTAGTTAGCATGTATTGAGCAAATGTTAAATTAGATTTTTGTGCATTATATGAAAAATCTCCCTATATACTTTAGTTGTTTTCACAATCACAGTTTGGTCACCAGAAGTTCTGACTCAAAGCTTCAATGTAGGTGTTTCCTTTGGCCCGTCTGTGTGCAGACGTGGGCTCCTCCTCCCTTCTGCACCTTACCAACCTTAGCAACCAGCGGCTCAGCGTTCTCTGAGGATTACTGGGTTATTTCAAAGGTTCTGCAGAAATTCATCTATCAAAAAAATAACAATTCAAAGGGCAAACGTTTTAATTTAAAAATTCAAAATCAAAACACACAGATACTCTTCAAAATAGGAGTGCAGCCTTTTATAAAAGCAGGTTGTATGATCTTGGTGGGCTCAGAAGAACAAAGCTGATGCATGTTGGATGTTTGTTCAGTGGTTGTGGTCCCCTTTAAGATGATGGTGTAAGTGATCAATTATTGCTGTAAAGAAAGCTAGAATCATCACCAGGACTGCCACACATGGCAACAATTGGCATTTAAAGTATGACAGAAGTCTGCTTATGTGTTATCTGATTGAAATAAAAACAGTATCCATGCATGTTAAGGAAGGTTGTAACAAAAGATTTCAACAAAAATTGAATGAAATCCTTCAGCCAGATATCTGGGCTCCAGTTGTATTCAGCTTTCAATGTGTCTCTGTGCCCTCCTTTCAAATTGAAACCATGAGTGTCTGCGTCCTGCTGATTGGACCCTGTCTGGGCATGACAACACCTTAACCTTCATCAGGTGGAACTCTCCCTGCAGCATTAACAAACCACACATAACGGAACACAGCGGCACC
>NC_061808.1:912500-932500 GCF_021462225.1 Girardinichthys multiradiatus
CTGGATAAAAAATATGATGCTAGAAACTGAAATGATAAAGAAAACACCTTCAAAATAAATGATATGTGTAATTTCAGAAACTGTAAATTAAAAAGTAATTTTATCATCTCAAAATGTTATTTGTATCAAAAAAGCAAACTTTTTTTGAGCTGCTGTCAATTTGAAGATATATTTTTCTGGAGAAAGGTCATTAAAGGTCAGCAAGACTCCATCACATCACCCAAATCAAGCAAAAATGGCGACAACAGGTTGCACTCTTTGTGTCACCCTAATTTTGAAGGGAAATAAAGTCTGGGGTCTTTCTGCATGGAGGTTGCACGTTCTCCATGTGCATGCATGTGTGGGTTCTCTCCAGGTACTCCAGCTTCCTCCCACAGTTCAAAAACAGGACTGTTAGGTTAACTGGTCTCTCCTTAGGTACTAGTGTGTGTATGGTTATTGGTGCTGTGTGTCTCTGTGATGGACTGGTAACCTGACAAAAATATTTGCAGCACAAACCATTGACACCATTTTGTTTGATTTGGGAAAGGGCCCAAGTATCCGAGCCAGAGCTGAAAGGAGTACAACCTGCTGGGTATCTGAGCCAGAATACACTGTAAAAAAATCACTTGGAAAGTCCCAGAAATAGTTCAAATTGCCTTTATCTACAGATATTTTATGTAGGCTTCATGAAGCTGTTCTGAAATTGAGGCTTTTATTTTGAAGTCACAGAGAAGCTAGATTTTCATCTTCTGCTTTTAAGAATAAAAAATAACTTTCTGTGTTCTGAAACAGTGTTCTTGGACTAAAAAGGTACCACCTGAAAAACTACACCACTCCTGAACCAGGTCAGTGACCCGGTCCATTCTGCAGGATTCTGTTATGAATCAGAGCAGCTCAGAACAGAGATATCAGGAAGTCTGTTGGTCCAGTTTTGGTTCCTCTTCTTTTCTTACATTTTTCTCAGTTGAAAGCTGAAAATTCTAAGTTTGTTCTAAAAATCTCTGGAAAAACTAAACTTTGACTATGAGTGATGCATGAATGAATATGAACAACAATTCCTGGGTTCAGCCTCTACTGAGCGTTCCTGAAGTTTAATAGGCTGATATCTGATGGAGGATTTAGGATTGTCTCCCAGCAGTTCTGGTGCTCTATGAATGTTGGACGGATGCTTTGGTTTGTCTCAGAGGAGAAGGAGGAAGAGTGGAAGCCCAGTCTCCTCAAAACGTGAACTGAACTGTAAATATGGGACCCGAGGAGATGTTGATGGACTGAATCTCTAAGACATCCTCTGGAAACTGTCTCAGGCCGTGAAGATGCTTCCTGATCCATAGGAAGTTTCTGCTAAACTCGGGTCTATCTCTCTAAACAGGTGTGTTCATGTTTCTGCAGATTTGCTGCAGAGGAGGTGCCTTCAGCTTCCCGAAATGTTTTACAGTGTGAGATGGGTTCAGAATTGGAGCAGCTGGTCAGTTAGCAGACCACATCAGACTGCCTCACTGATAATGGGATTAATTTAAGACAGGCAGCAGGGAAAGCAGTGAGGAGGAGGAGGAGGAAGAGGAGGAAACAACCTCCACCCAGACGTCCTCTGTCCCTGCTGAGAATATTTACCTAAATAAAGGTTTTCAGTGTTTAAAGCTGAAACTTGGTCAGGATTAAAGAAGCCCTTAAAAGAAACCCTTTTTATGAAAATTAATTTCAGCACTGACCATATGTTCCTAACAGAGCACTTTGTTCTCAGACTGCAGGTTTACTGGTGGTTCCTAGAGTCTCTAGAAGTAGAATGGGAGGCAGATCCTTTAGTTATCAGGCTCCTCTCCTGTGGAACCAGCTCCCAGTTTTAGTCCGTGAGGCAGACACCCTGTCTACTTTTAAGGCTAGGCTTAAAACTTTCCTTTTTGATAAAGCTTATAGTTAGAGTGGCTTAGGTTATCCTGAGCTATCTCTGTAGTTATGCTGCTATAAGCTTAGGCTGCTGGAGGACATAATGACCACTTTCACCCTCTCTGCTACATTCTCACACTACTCTCCAATTTTGCATTATTTGCTGTTATTTCAGCTTTTAACCTTGTTCTCTCTTTTCTCTTCCTAGAAGCTACACCTGGCCTGGCTCTGTCTCTACCTGTGACACCTTTCTGGAGAGGGGCATCGTCCAAGCTTCTGCTGGCAACAACTTAATGCTCACCTTCTACAGATGATCCACATGGCCCTGTCTTTCAGTGTTTAACCCTTTCTCTCTCCTAGACATGGCTACTGACTGAGCTTCTACTGTAACTAACTCTATGTTCTCTCTTTCAGACTCTAACCTTGAAAACTGGCTCAGAGTTCATCTGCTTAGCTGTCTTTCTCTCCAAGATGAAGCCACTAAAGGAGCTACTACCATTAATGTTTTACTTTTCTTTCCTGTAGAAAGTACTCCTAGATAAAAGCTTCTGTTTGATGCAATCTGCTTGGTTTCCTTAGATAGAAAAATGTTTCAACTAATTTGATTAATAAACTGAATCTGACTTCACTGTGTTATGATTCTGGCCCGTCTGTGTGCTGTTTTCCTCATCTGCTCCACCTGTTTGCTGCTGCCCTGCAGCTCTATCAGCTTCATGCCAATCACCTGTTTCCCAGCAGTTATATGCAGCACTCTGGCAGGCAGACGGTGCCAGATTTTTGAAAACACCGTGCGAGTAGATATTCAGTGTTCTTTCTCTGTCTGACCACGTTTTTTACCACGTTTTTTCCCTGTTGGATTTCCTCGTCTAGCCTGGCCCCAATCGGATATCTCTTGCCTCTGGACTAAGACCCTGCTTCTGCCTTCGACTTTCGCCTCCAGCCTCGCCTCTGGATCTGTTCTGCCTGAGCCTGCTCCCATTGCCTCTGCCTCTTTCCAAGCCCCTTCCTCGTCTCACCCCCTGTCAAGTGGCCTGCCTCCCTGGGTTTTGACTCCTTGAGTTTCCAATTATCCCTCTGTCAGCAGTCCAACACCAGTAAGTGGTGTCTACTGCACGGTCAGCCCAGGCCGGCTCCTGCTGAATCATCTCCTTGCTCAAGGGCCATTACTGGGTCCCCTGCTCCGTTTGGATTCTGAGAAGTGGTTCCTGACCCCTGGATGGTGATCTCCTATGCTCTGGCCTCCTTGCTCTGAATAAATCTTTAACTCTGCTTTGTGTCTCAGGCTGAAATCATGGGTCCTCTGCCCCGATCATTACACACTGTTTGATGGTTAGAATTAACTGGAATGTATGAACCTGACCTTTAATCTGTATGATTGGACTTAATTGGCTGTAAATTTGATTTGTTTCCATAAATGGCCTTGATGTACTAATGATCCAGTAACATGAGTTTGCTCCATTTTATCCATGTTTTCCCTCCATCTGTCCCTACTAACCTGCTAAAACACTGTGTGTCAGAATAGTCCTTAAAGCACAGGGAAGCGCTAATATTGGCATCAATACAAGCAGCAATTTGGACGTGATGAGAAAGCCCTGAAGGCAACTTCTTGCTTCTTCCAAAGCAGCTGCAGCAGCACTAACACATAATTTGAGCCTAAAAGCTCCCAGCACTACCAGCACTCCCACTGAGGGGTGGAGAGGATTGGAGACAGATTGATCTGGGAGAGTACATGGATGTGTGAAAGCCTTCAGAGACATTGATTGATTTCAGAGCGTGTGGAGGAGAAATCCATGATGACATGAGGTCAAACCTCCTTAATGTTGGCCTTTAATCAGAACACAGGTCCATATGGTCTCTCCCTGACACCTGAAACCTGGAATGATTCACTTCCAGAGGTGAGAGCAATGAATCCTTTCTGATTGGATCCGTCACAACAACAGCTGGAGCACGAAACCGGCTGCTCACATTTAATCCAAAAGGTTTCGATATCAAGTGGGAGAAAATGATGCCAACAAGGTCTATTTTCAAGCAGAAAAACCCTAAACTGGTTTTTAAACTCGCAACCAAATATTTGATGAAACGTATTTAATGAATTGCGCTCTGGTCTGGTTCCATCTTTAAATGTTGCACGCAGCACAACATTTTCACAGTTTTTAATATTTTCCCTTTCCTGAAACTCTTTCATTTTAAACATAAAACTCCCAAAAGTCTTTGTCAGCTTTAAAAACCAGTTCTCCCATCTCATCATCCTACAGATTCTCATTTTAGGTATTTTTTAAACTCATCCACATGTTAGACGGGTTTTTAAATTAAAAAGTAATATTTAATTTTAACAATAGCAAACATTTTAAAGATGCTATTCCCCAAACTGCAACTGTTTTCAGTGTCGTAGCTTCAAACACAGCCCAGAACGGTACCTGCTGTGTCTGATCAGTGTTTTCCGGACACACTCAGCTGTGTTAACAGGTTGATGCACGACGGTCCCGACTCTCCACACTTTGAAGCCGAAAATTTCCATTTTATCTCAGCATCTAAAGCAGAGCCTATCCTTCTGTCAAAAGTCACATTCTGATGTTTGGCTTCACCAATGAAACAGTGTGAACCACAAACAGGAGATGTCAACTCTCACTCATGGACACACACAGCTGCTGCCTGTAGCTCTGACATGTTCACGCATGTTAGCCCATCATGCTGTGGAACGACTCAGTGAAAACACAACTAAGATGGAGGACTGACTTTTAACACTGCCTCATTATTTATGAGTGAAAAAATAAACCCATCCTCGCTGCTTGAACTGGACTTCAGAGGTTCAGTATCAGGAGCTGCTGATCAAACGCACTGATCATCATCAGTATGAGCAGATAGGTGGACAGACATCAGCAATGGCCTTAGAGAAGCAACTGTTGCTACCCATCAGGAGGTTCTACAGACCACTAAAGGAGGTTCTACAGGCTGCTGGATCACAGGGTTGCTTCCAGTTTTCAGTCAGTACTTCTGAGTTTGGTTAATTAGAAACGAATATGAAAACAAATATTTAGAACATCATGAGGTTTTTGCTTAATGTTCCGACCATAAAAAGTAACATCTTCAGTATGTTGATCTCAGGACTCCAGGTTTGGGGTGGTGACCTGCTGGTTGTTTAACGTTCTGACACTGTAACCACTGTGTGTGATAAGGACACCCTGACCTTCAGATTAACAGCCTTTTAGATGAGATTGGACTTTGCGGTGAGAAGTTAGGGATCGAGGACAAACTGCCAGGCTGAGCTGAATAAACGAGGAGCAGCAGGAGGAAGAGTCACTGCCAAAAACACTAATGAGCTCCTTGAATGAATCCTGGCACCATTAAGGATTTTCCTGGGTGCCTGTGCTGACCTTTGACCACATGTTCAACTTTATTATTTTCAATCAGAAGTAACAGTCTTTAAAAACACTCAATTTTGTTCTGGTCTTCTCCAGAACTTTAAGTGACGTGGTCTTTAATCCAGGACAAAATGAAACAATAGATCATCACCAGGAGCAGTAACCAACTTCAACACTCCTGTGTGGACCTGTGCTCATTCCAGCAGGTATCTGAGCAGTCCTACAGTCTTCGCTGAGTCAGGTGAGTTGATTTTTTGTAGATCTGATGAAGATGAACACCTCACTCTTAACCAGGACCTGCAGCCATGTCAGGCAAAAAGAACAAGTTAAAACTGCTTAAAAGGAATGAACTGTTATTTCATATAAAATCTTTTACATATTTACTATTAGAAACTTTTTTGTTTTAGAAATGTTTTAATTCAGCTGAAACCAGATATTTACATACACTGTAAAACAGAATTGTCTGATTTTAAATCAGAACAGACTTCCTGTTTTTAGTCAGTTAAGATTAACTAATTCATTTTAAGTACAAAGAATAATGACAAAGAGATTGTTTTTAACTTTCTTTAAAACATGATGATGTCATGGATTTGTAAGCTTTTGATAGGTTAACTCACAACATTTAAGTTACATGGAGGAGGAACACCTGGGGATGGAATTTAATGCAACACCTCAAACACTGCATCGTTGTGGGACATGATGGAAAAATCTAAACAAAGTAAAAACCTGTGGATCTCCACAAGTCTGGTTCATCCTTCTGAGAGTGCAATGTTCAAAATGTTCAAACAATTATATCCAAGTATAAACAGCAGGAAGGATATGGGTTCTGTGACCTGAATATAAACAGGTTCTGGTATAACATGACCCCAATCCAAACACTAAAGACCTTGTGAAGATGCAGGTGAACAGAGTTAGAAGGGAGTCATCATCCAGTAAAACCATCAGTAAAACCAGTACCAAGATGGGCTGAAAGGCCACTCAGAGAGGAAAGATCCATCAGTCCAAAAGCAGCATAAAAAGTCAGATTACAGTTTGCAGATTGACTCAGGAACAAAGAGCCTCATTATTACAGACATGTCCATATAACATGTGAAGTACGTGGGTGGCAGCATCATGTTGTGGGGTTTCTCTTGTTTGCCTGCCTGATTTTGTAAGTTCAGTGTGTTCAGTGTAGAAGAAGAAGAAGAGCGCTGCTGGAGGCTTTGCTCCATAGCACCAGCTCACTGGATGTTCATCATAACATGTTCTTTGTTCAGGTAAAACAAGCTCTCATCAGTGTTTTCCAGCTCCTCTCACAGTTAATCTGAGCCGCTTCAGCAGCTGCAGTTCCTAAGGTATGAGTGTTGGAACTAAAGACAAGCCAAAAACACAGTCTATCCAGGAGGAAGCTACTGGTATCCAAACCAGACATAACTCCAACACTCAGATATGGGAAATGGTGTCATACTCAACCAGTGACTCAGATTTGTCTTTGTATTTTTGTTTATTATACCTGGTCTGGATCTCTGTTTACCTTTAGTTCTGTGTCTTGCCTTGTTAATTGGTTTCACTCCCTCTGTCTCCCAGTAGTGTCACCCACACCTGTTCTGTGTTTTCCTTGATAACCTGGTCTTGTTGTTCATTGGTTCTCACTGCATTTCCTGTTTGTATTCCTTAGTTGTCTTAGTTCCCTGCTGGATCCTTGTGTTGGTTGATATCCTGTGTTTCACCTCGTTATGCCTGGTTACTCTCAGTTCTGGCCTGGCTATTTCTGGATACTCCTGTTGTCCCTGCCTGCCTCTGTGAGTGTGGAAATATTAAATTCTTCTTACCTTCATTCATCATGCTCCTGGCCTCTTCTCTGCACTTTGGTCATGCCACAAACCCGGCAAAATGACAGAGGGAGAGAAATGCAGAAGATCCTGGAATATTTTAGGAATATAATCCCAAATCATGAACCACTATCTGATTGTGGAACAGGAGAAATGATGCATCCAGGATAAATTAACCCAGAAGCTCCGAGTTAGGAATGTGTTTTATGGAAACAACAGTGAAGAAAAAAAATGTAAACTCAGCAGCAACAGTAACTTAAAATAATCCACCAATGGAGAGTAGTAGGAGAAAGTAGCAGATTGAAGAAAGGTGTACTCCAGTAGCCAATGTTTTGTAGCAATTGAAATTAATGGTATAAATCTACAGTCTGAAGGAGGAATTCCTTTTCTGTTACATAAAAAGCACAAAGAGATTTCTGTAAACCTAAAACATCAAATAAAGATAATACAAATTAATGAGAATCAATCATCAATAGATTCAAGATTTAAATCTATTTCTTATATACCAAGCATTGAATATCTGCACAGAAGAAACCTAAAAAGAACCTAAAAAAAAACACAATTATTTATTCTCCTCACTTATTTACAGATTAAGTTTAAATTAGAGAGAGAACAGTCAAAATATTATCTGAACAGATTAAAGAGTAACATTTATTAAACATTTGTCCTCTGGGACGTGTCCTCACCAGAGCAGGAGACATCACAACGGACCGGTTAGCCAATCAGCAGCAGTTCTTGTATGTGAAACCTGAGGACCTATAGCAGCATAACTACAGAGATAGCTCAGGATAAACTAAGCCACTCTAACTATAAGCTTTATCAAAAAGGAAAGTTTTAAGCCTAGCCTTAAAAGTAGACAGGGTGTCTGCCTCACGGACTAAAACTGGGAGCTGGTTCCACAGGAGAGGAGCCTGATAACTAAAGGATCTGCCTCCCATTCTACTTCTAGAGACTCTAGGAACCACCAGTAAACCTGCAGTCTGCTTTAGATGCTGAGATAAGATGGAACAAGAAGCTAAAACCAGCTAAATACTGTGGAAGCCAGTTTTAATAATAATATAGACTTTATTGATTTCACAATGGAGAAATGACCCTATGCATTTAACCCATCCCTGAGGGAGAAGTGGGCTGCACCCAGGGAGCATTCAAGGAGGGTCTTGCTCAAGGACCCAGAGTGGCAGGCTGTGGAATTTGAACCAGGGTAGGCCTACTTATGACAAATGCCCTGCTCTCTAACCACTAGGCCACCACTGGCCCAACACCTGTTGAGCTGTTTTCTTTAGAATAAATGGATGAATGGATAAGGAGTGAACAGATTGGTCTCTCCCATGTACATTTTGTTGTAACATCTCAGACATTAACATGGCTTTAACATGGTCTGACAACCAAACTCTGCGTGTGCCACCAGAACCAGGCTCTCTAAATATGAAACATAAACCCGAAGTTCTCCTGTGTTCATATAAAAGATCCAGAAGCGTTTCATAAACAGTTTTATTTGTAAAGATAACAGCATCAGTGGAACATTTTTAGTGATGGGATCCGTAGACATTCTCACCTCACTGCAGCTCTTTTAAACAAATCTGGTAAAAACTCAACATCTGAACGAGTAAAGAATACTTTCCAGCTAAAGCCTGACTGTTGTGTTACTGAGACATTCAATGAATGAATAAAACCAGTCACACCAATTTTGTTTGAAATAAGAAGCTTTAGAATAAAATTCAGCAGATTTCTGAAGGTATGAGAAAAACAGTTTTTTATATTTTCAGTATCAGGACGGAAATGATAGAATATTGATCCTTAGCAGTCTGGTTTCTGGGGAAATAATTTTACATCTATCCCAGTGATGTTGTTGTTTTTCCATAAGTAAGCCTCTTCTCTGAGCAGTCCTACAGATGGTTGTCATAGACGCTGTTACCTGATAGCAATCCAGCCTTTAGAGGGAGGGTACGCCTCTACTCCAGAGTGTGGCCCCCAGGGGCCCTGGCGCTGCCACCATCCTGATTTAATCTGCTCCTTATTACCCGGAAAATTCCCTCTAAACTCATCAGACCAGGGATGTGTGTGTGAGGCTCAGTGACTACCTCCTCCAGGGAAAATCCATGCTTCACCTGGTCTGGAAATCATACTGAGGGATCTAATTAACCTGTTTCCTGCATGAAGGATTTATGCTGCAGGTCGCTGGTTTATTTCAGCTTCTGTTCCTGTTTTTGGGATGTTTCAGAAGGATGATTTGTCTGGAGGTGGAGGACATCTCAGCAGAGATGGCTCTTAAACCTCAGATCTTTAATGATGCTTTAAAGCAAACATCAGTCATTCTGATGCTGGTCTGAAAATCAAGATCAAGCATAAAGTCCAAACAGAAAAGTTCTAATATGAGCTCAGTAAACCTCAGAGAAGGTTCTGCAGGAAATATCTGGGAATAAAAATCACTTTCCTAATCTATTTGGGAAATTTCATCTTTTCATAACAGTGCACTGAGCTCTGTAGCGCCTCCTACAGATGAGCTTTTATCTCATGTCCTTTAAGATATCCTGGATCACATCTACAGATTCATTTCCACACAATGTTCTTTTTTATTGATTGATTTATTTTAACAATGTCCTGTCAGGCAGAGTAGCTCAGAATTATTGTCTGAGTGCCAAGAAGAAGCCCAACAGATTTACTTTCACAAGTGGAGCATTACAGCTAAAGCTTTAAAGCTCCGCTTGATATTTATAAAATAACTTTATTAGAAACTGCTTTGGGATCATTTCAAATGCAATGGACATGGAAACGAAAAGGAAAGCAAGAAAGAGAGAGGTGGGGCAAAAAGGAAAAAGGAAGAGAAGGAGAAAAGAATGAAGGAGAGAAACAAGGATGACGAGAATACAAGATAACACCCTAGAAGACTGCCTTTACACCTGCAGAAACATACATTACAACAGCATTGTGTTATGTATGTGAACGGTACTAATGAATGCAAGATGTACAGTATGTAGTAGTAACTGCAGCTCACTATAGAACATCTGTGGTTCTGGTAACGCCTGAATCTAAACACCTGTGGGTGTAAGTGTGAGCACGGACTAAATGTGTATACAAGGTTTCTCCTTAAGAATGTGCAATGGCGAGTGTGAGGAGCCACAGACCTGCCCCCCTGGACCCGAGACAGACAAGGAGGAGATCTGAGCCACAGACATCCAAAGGACCCCCAGAGCAGGAGAACCCTGAGAGTTCCACCACCAGGACTACCACAACCCAGGAGGTGGTAACCTTCATTCCGAGGTGGAGACAGGCAGACCACCCCCCACCACACAGTGTAACGGCAAGGCAAGGACCCTGTGCAACACCACCCCAGCCTCCGCTCACAAGCGCAACAGAGAAGTCACCACTGAGCACCATACTCACAGCAGACCCCCCATCCTCACACCAAGATGGAACAAACTCACCCAGCAAGCAGTACTCCCTGGCTGGCGGCATGCCAACACTCTTCAGACAAACAGAGATATAAGGGTCAGAGACCCATACAAACCCAGACATGAGGTTCAGAGACCCATACAAACCCGGACATGAGGTTCAGAGACTCGTGCTAACCCAGACCTGAGGTTCAGAGACCCATAAACCTGGACATGAGGTTCAGAGACCCATACTAACCCAGACATGAGGTTCAGAGACTCATGCTAACCCAGACCTGAGGTTCAGAGACCCATACAAACCCGGACATGAGGTTCAGAGACTCATGCTAACCCAGACCTGAGGTTCAGAGACCCATAAACCTGGACATGAGGTTCAGAGACCCATACTAACCCAGACATGAGGTTCAGAGACTCATGCTAACCCAGACCTGAGGTTCAGAGACCCATAAACCTGGACATGAGGTTCAGAGACCCATACTAACCCAGACCTGAGGTTCAGAGACCCATAAACCTGGACATGAGGTTCAGAGACCCATACTAACCCAGACATGAGGTTCAGAGACTCATGCTAACCCAGACCTGAGGTTCAGAGACCCATACAAACCCGGACATGAGGTTCAGAGACTCATGCTAACCCAGACCTGAGGTTCAGAGACCCATAAACCTGGACATGAGGTTCAGAGACCCATACTAACCCAGACATGAGGTTCAGAGACTCATGCTAACCCAGACCTGAGGTTCAGAGACCCAAACAAACCCGGACATGAGGTTCAGAGACTCATGCTAACCCAGACCTGAGGTTCAGAGACCCATAAACCTGGACATGAGGTTCAGAGACCCATACTAACCCAGACATGAGGTTCAGAGACTCATGCTAACCCAGACCTGAGGTTCAGAGACCCATACAAACCCGGACATGAGGTTCAGAGACTCATGCTAACCCAGACATGAGGTTCAGAGACTCATGCTAACCCAGACCTGAGGTTCAGAGACCCATACAAACCCGGACATGAGGTTCAGAGACTCATGCTAACCCAGACCTGAGGTTCAGAGACCCATAAACCTGGACATGAGGTTCAGAGACCCATACTAACCCAGACATGAGGTTCAGAGACTCATGCTAACCCAGACCTGAGGCCATTGAGGTTCAGAGACTCATGCTAACCCAGACCTGAGGTTCAGAGACCCATAAACCTGGACATGAGGTTCAGAGACCCATACTACCCGAACCTGAGGTTCAGAGACTCATGCTAACCCAGACCTGAGGTTCAGAGACCCATAAACCTGGACATGAGGTTCAGAGACCCATACTAACCCGGACATGAGGTTCAGAGACTCATGCTAACCCAGACCTGAGGTTCAGAGACCCATAAACCTGGACCTGAGGTTCAGAGACCCATACTTACCCAGACCTGAGGTTCAGAGACCCATAAACCTGGACCTGAGGTTCAGACACCCATAAACCTGGACCATAAACCATTCCTAACTCATCAGTTAGGCATGGTTTATTCTCCAACCTGCAGTGCCATCTAGAGGCAGAGGTCTGGACACAGATATGAGTTTAACAGCAGACTGATCATGGTCGTGAACACACAGAACCAATCTGGACCTGCAGGTTCTTACAGAGGAAGATTTAATCTTTCACCAGATAGTGAAATAATTTTTTTTCCTGCTTCTAACAAACTTATATCTTTTGGTTTATTTACTTTTGATCCACATCTAATAATTTTGGGGGGATTTTTGACCTTACTGTACAGTCTCATATTATTATTTTTTATGTTTTATATTTTGACCTTTGTATGAATCTGCTTACTTCTCATTGCTGCTGGTGCACCAGAAACACCAGAGGAACAACAAAGTATATTTCTATTATATTTTATTTTTCATAATTGCTATTTGGTTTTACTTATTTCTACATAAAACCAGTTTAATCCTTTCCATTCTTCAGTGTTGGATCTTGTGCAGCTCTGGCGTAGAGGAAAGTTTCTCCTGGTTTTTGACCTTGAGTGTGTTGAAACATCTGCTGCTAGGATGTATGTTTGTTTCCTTTAGGTCAGAGGTCTGCAGCCTATGGACCCAGATCTACATGTGGCCTTACTGGTCCCTCCTCAGGGAGATAGTGTAAACTGAATGCTTTCACTTTCTTACCTGGCCCATAATGTTATTCATTCTCCATTAATCCAATCCATTAAGCCAATTCTATGAAAAAATGACTTTTCTTTACTCTAAAAAAATTATTTAAAAGTCAGTCTTTTGCTACCACTTCTTCCATAGTGGGTTGCGGGCAGCTGGTGTCTATCTCCAGCTGTCTATGGGCGGGAGGCGGCGTTCACCCTAGACAGATCTAGGTCCATCGCAGGGCAACATACAAACAAACATGCACACTCTTTCACACACTAAAGGGCAATGTAGAGAGACCAGTTAACCCAACAGGCATGTCTTTGGACTGTGGGAGGAAGCCGGAGTACCCAGAGAGAACCCAGGTATGCACGGGAAGAACGAGTAAACTCCATGCACAAAAACCCCCGGCCAGGACCTTCTTGCTGCAAGGCAACAGTGCTATCAACTCCAACACCGTGCAGCCTTTTTATTTATGCATCATTAGACGATTTTTATTTAGGACACAAACACCCAGTTCAAAGTTCATCCATAGTTTCATGTTTATTTCTGTTTTATCTGTTTTTTATTTTTCCAAATTAACTAAACAGAATTTAATTTGATGGATTTCTGTGGTAATTGTTTATAAAGAAATAACGTATTATCAACTTATTTGATCTAATAATTAATAAATGTTCAGATTCAGTGATCACTTTCTGTCTGTTTACTTCTGTTGGTTTTGGACGTTGCTAAGGTTCTTTTTAGCCAGCAGGTGGCAGTCAAAGACCGGAAATAAAATATTGAAACAGAATAAGTTCAGAGACATAAAAGCGGTGTATTTATAAGAGTAAAGTTTATAATCTTTCATCAAGAATATCTGTGAGACTTAAATTATATTCCAACATCAATATTTAGATTAAAGATTTTTTTTTATTCTTTACTCAGCGCACATTTATCAGATTTTATTATTGATCAAAGGATATGAGGGAGCTTTTTTTTTATCCATCAGATGCAATAAATTAAAATAAAGTTTATTATTAACCAATAATCTGTGACAGTTTTACAGTCATAGTTATTTCATAAATAATATCATCTGGTTAATATTTAACTGTGATTTGTTCACAGTGATGTTTCTGACCTGTGATCATGTTGTAAATAAAGTTTTAGGAGGAAAGAAAAAAAAAGTTGAAAGGTTTAGTGTGTTTGAGCATGCTCAGTAGGCTCCTGTGGAGTTTGATCCTGGGGCTGCAGTAGGATGGTGAGTTGGATCTTCTTTATGTTCTGATTCTGGACCGGCTGTCTGTAGGTTTATCTAAAATCTGAATGTAGTTCTGGTAACTAACTGAATAAAACAGATGAGTAATCTGTTGCCTGGTGGTCAAATCTGCTGGAAAGACTGAGCTTCACCTCCTGCAGGAGAGCTTTGTAATTTATCTGAAAATGAAGCATAATTTTAACAGATTTTAACTGAATCCCTGAGAGTCTGAAAGCCACCTGCAGGAGAAGGTTCTACCTGTAGGAGGAAGTTCTGGTTGCAGGAGGAAGTTCTACCTGCAGGAGGAAGTTCTGGTTGCAGGAGGAAGTTCTACCTGCAGGAGGAAGTTCTGGTTGCAGGAGGAAGTTCTACCTGCAGGAGGAAGTTCTGGTTGCAGGAGGAAGTTCTACCTGTAGGAGGAAGTTCTGGTTGCAGGAGGAAGTTCTGGTTGCAGGAGGAAGTTCTGGTTGCAGAAGGAAGTTCAGAAGTTCAGTAAAGAAGAAGGACTCATTTAAATGAACTCATGTTCACGAACAGCAGCAGGTTGAATAAACGCAAATAAAATATAAAATATAGAAATTAATCAAATAAATAAATTACAGTAGAATTTATAAATGAAAGAACTGAAAAATAAACAAAAAATCAAATTAAATCTAAAACATTACATTCATAATTTAAATGAACAAATTGTGAACAGCTTAATTTATGAATAAATTAATAATTACATCAAGACGGCAACAGTACATTAGAATGTATATAGTACCATAAAAATACATAAAATTGATTTGAAGAAATTAAGAAATTATTTTGACAAATCATATAAATTATGAATTACTTAATTATATATATATATATATATATATATATATATATATATATATATATATATATATATGTATAAATGAATAAATGAAAAGCATAACGGAAACATCCAGTTAATGAATTTATGGATAAATGACAAAAGTCATAAATAAATCTACAGTTAGGTAAATGTATAAAATCCTAAATGTGATCTGTTTATTTATAGAATTTATAGATAAAATTAATACAATAAATAGTAACTAATGAATTACAATTAATATATATATATAATATATATATATGAAATTACTTTATTTTATCGAGATTCCGAACTAGTTGATTGGACCCACTTCAATTAACATTAAAACCAATTGTTGTTGAGCTCAGAGTTGATCCAGTTCAGAATAAATACAGAACTAAAGAGGAAAAGGTCCAGAAATAACAGATTAAAGCTCGGTAAAAGAATACACACCCTGACCTCTGCTTATAGAACTTTGGACCTTGCTCAATGGTTCAGCAGTTAGAACAGAACCGACTCTGTTTCAAAGCTGCAGGATCATGGATCTATCAGATAACTGAAGAAATATGACGTGTGCTCCTCCCTCCAGCTGGTCTCTGAAAGCTCTACATGAACCTGCGGGTCAGCAGGAGCTCCATTAATGATCCCTCCTCCCTTCCCTGCAGGGTCAAAGGTCAGCCTACTGTTTGCTCAAGCTGCGTGATCCTGTTAAAGATCTGAATGGGCCACACACAGAATTAAACCAGCAGAGCTTCAGCATTTAGTGGGTTTATTTTCCACAGAACCCAGCTGGTTTTTAAACAGAGCTTTTTGGAACAAAATCGGGTTTTCAACATTTATGTTAGTTGCTTTTTCTTCCTCGTCTTGGTTCTTTTTGTTTTTGTGGAAAGTTCTGGTTGCTCTGGCAGCCTCGGGTCTGCTGAATGCTCGGACCTCTGCAGAAACAAACACTAATAAAAAATCAGCAAAAAAAAACAAGAAAAAATCTCGTATAAGAAGAAAGAAAATAAGAAAATTGTTAGACTGGTGTCAAAAAATTATTGAAAAATATATATAAAGAAACAAAGTCCTAAACATATTATTATTATTATCATTATTAATACTGATATTATTATTAATAATAATAATAATATTATTACTATTATTATTATTGTTATTTTATGATAACATTCTGGATTCTGGATCTCAACTGTCTAAAATATGGGTTTAACACTTTTAGCTGTTTATTTTGAGCCACAGATTTTATATAAAAAATAATACATTTTGAAAGATACAGCTAATTTTCTTTTTTGAATTTTGAAAATAATTGATGTTATGTATTTAAATGTTAATGTTATTTACATTTGATTATATTTTTAGATTATACTTTTATTAGAAAATATTTTTCACATATTATAACAGTTTAAATCATTAATGGATAATGTGGGTAATATTTAAACATGAACTAGAAAACAGACCTTTAAACTGGTCCAATTTAAAGGTTTCAGCTTTTGTTTGTTTTTTTTGAAAAATGATAAAAATTAACATTTAAAAAAAATAAAATAATCCCATTTTTTTTTCAGTAAGCAAATAAAAATATTTAATTTATACCAGAATAATTTAATTCCATTTTTGTAATGTTTTTCTATTAAATTATTTTAACACAAGTGTTGATGAATAAAACAGAAACCTAGAAACTAAATTAAGAGATGAATCGTTCTAGAATTATTCTCATTTAACAAAATTCTTTGTTGTCTTTCAGATGGCAGAAGGATCAGCTCTTCAGGTCCATGCGGTCCGGTTCGGTCCAGGTCAGGAGCTGTTTGGATGTCTCCAGACGTTCGTGGAGGAGAGGCGACTGCGAGCGCCGTTCATCATCACGTGTGTGGGAAGTGTCACCAAGGCAACGCTGAGGCTGGCAAACGCCACGGCAACAAATACTAACGAGGTACGAAACAGGAACTGTTCAGGTGACTTTCAGGTGAACTCTTGTCTGATCAGTTCAGTTGTTTCAGGTCCAGGTGATGTTTTAAACAGTGTTCTGGTTCCTCCTATTAGCCCTGATTATTTCCTCTCAGCAGCTCTGAACACTTCTCCTCTGGGCCTGTCTGGTTTTCCTCTCAGGTACTGCACCTCAGCGGTTGTTTTGAGATCGTCTCCCTGGTCGGGACGCTCAACAGGGACGCACACGTCCACATCAGCCTGTCGGATTTAGAAGGCAGAACAATCGGTGGCCACGTCCTCGGGGACCTGGAGGTGTTCACCACAGCTGAGGTGGTTATTGGCGAGGCCGTCGACCTGCAATTCAGCAGAGAGATGGACCAGCAGACAGGATTCCCTGAGCTGGTGGTTCAGACCCCCTCAAAGATGGGAAAATCTGCCTGACGGGATCTAAAGCTTCTGTCTCAGATAGAGATGCATGAAGGTCTTCCTATATAGAAGTTCTTCTGTAAAGCTGGGAATCTGGAAAAGTCTTTGTTCTGTTCAGGATCTGTAATTTTTCACATTTCCTCATCAAGCTGGAGCTCCTTCTTCATTCTTTAAAACTGTCCCACATTAAATCACTCTGGGCTTTCCATAAATTACCTACACTTAATGAGGAAATGTCGGTTCAGGACGGATTTCAATTTAAAACATGAACCCAAACGTCCTGAAGCCATCAGAGCAGAACCTGAACCACAATAAAAATATTCCTCCCTTTTAAATGACATTTCTCTGTAATAATTGTACTTTAGTGTTTCTGCTCAGTTGGAAACCGTTACCATAGAAACCCAGATGAAATAAAATCTACAGATTAGAAGCTTGTTGATTTGTTTTGAAGCTGATTTTCATGGATGTAAAGTTTCCAGATTTCTGACAAAACTTTGCTGCTAAATGGTTCAGCTGCTCTGTTGTCTCTTAGTTAAAATAGTCCTAAATCTCCCAGCAAGAACCCCCCCCCCACCCCCACCCAGGACGGAGCGGCTCCACGGGTCGTTAGGCTACGGTATTCCATGTAGCTTCAGGACGGGGCTGCAGGCCGCTGCAACGCACCACATTAAAGCAGATCTACAAAGCGTTTGCTCTGCAGCTTTGTGCTTCTCTTCTGTTGTGTTCTCGCAGCGAGAAGGCTGAAAGCGTTGGTGGTCTGCCCAGTGCCCCCCGGGGGGCAGTTTAAGGCGTCCAACAAAAGTAGCTCAGCTCTGTTTCAGGAGAAATAAAAGAGGAGGCAGCAGCAGCAGCCCGGAGCTGGTTTTCCTGATCTCAGATCTAAAGTCTAGGATGTCTGTTCTTTAAATCACATCATGTTATTATAACCCAGGTCATTAGATGCTCCCTGTTTTGTTTTCACCCTCATTTCAGTTAATAAGTGCAGAAGTGATGTTTGATTCTCTGTGGGCGTCGAGCTGCGAGGGACCAACTACATTTTACTTTGAGACTCTCGTTTAGCAAAGAGTTCAGACTTTAATCTAAGTCCAAACTGCAGCTCAGCTTATCTGATGTTTGTCTCCAAACAGCCACACTTATCTTGTGTTTCTCTGTCCTGTTATGACCTTTAACCTGTGATCTACTGACTGAGGCCTGTAGAGTCTGAGATGGAGCGCTTGAGTTTCTGTTCATTTCTCTGAGCTTCACGCTCTGACCTTGGGCTGAATCTACTGGGACGTCCACTCCTGGGATGATTGGCAGCTATCAGAGATGTTTTCCTCTTGAGAATAATGCTACTAATGCTGTAGAATGATGGACTTCAGATAGTTTGAAGTAGATAACCTTTCACAGATTGGTGGGCAGCAACAGCTGCTGCCCTGAGGTCATTGCTGATGTCTTTCTAACCTGGCAGGGTGTTAACACCCACCTGGATTCTGCAGAGCAGCAAAACTCCAGCTTACATGGAGATGACTGATGGTGACCAGCAGCTCCTTGCTGATACTTTCATGGGTGCAGTGATGATATAGTCAGTTTTTCACTCAGTGATTCTACGATTAGGTTCAGTTAAATTAGGACATGATGTGATGTGTCATGTGTTGCTGGGTAGATTTTTATTATGCCTCTAATTCTCTAGCATTAGGAACTGATTCATGTAGATTTCCAGCAGGAGAACCCTGACAGGAACATTCCTGTCAGGGTTCTCCTGCTGTTCAGGTGGATGTCCTGATGAACAGATGGTTTGGAAGCTGATAATTCCTTCGTTTAGTATCCTCCTTTCTCTGGTTTGTAACTTCTCCTCCCAGCTGCCTTCTGTCTCCGTGTTATCCGTGTGAATAATGAGTGAGATGAAGCGGAGACCCCGTTGTTGTGAAGCCGCCCCCTCTCCGCCTCACTTCTAACAGACCAGCCCAGGTCATTTGTCAGTCTGATCAGACAGCTTCCAGCTCTTCCAGACTAATGACGACCGGCTCTGTTTGAAGGTCTCAGCAGGAGGCCGATCACACACCAGATAGAACATCAGAGTTGCTGCTGGAGCTGCACACAGACCCGTTCCTTTTTACTCCAGGCAACCTTCACACAACAATGCATACAATTAGGATGTTTCCTGTCAGACCGGCGAGAACAGCTACCGCCCTTAAAGAGCAGAAATATGAGGACAGCAGCAGGGAAACGGGTCAATTAAACATGAAACTGCTGCTCTTTAACTGGCTGCCAGAAAGTTTCTGAGGATGAGGAGGCATTCAGCTTCATCCCAGAGCTGAAAATGAGCCTTTTTTAATCTGATGTGGTTTAATCACATAATTGTCACTAAGCAGGTAATAATAATGAGAATTATTAGGAATCATGTTGTTCTTCAGGCTCTAAATGACGTTAAACATGAACATTAAGCTTCATTTCAGTCTTTAATCTTTGCTTCTATTTTTATTTACTTCTGTATTGTTTTTTTCATTCTTTAATGAAGCCCAGTTGCTTTAAAGAAATGCACATCTCTGAAAAATGTAGTTTTAATACTAAAGAAGTTGTTCTGTAGATACGAATATTTTTACAGAACCCAGAACAGGAATATTAAACTATTTGAGCTGACACAAAAAAGCTTTTTAAAAAACTTTTAAAATGTCAGCAGGGTTTATTTTAGTAGACTCAATTTGTATTTTTGTCTGAGCTCCATATAAATGTCTAATAAATCAAATGTCTCTGAGAAGAGAAATAAATCTGATTTTCTCACATAAATCTAAGAAATGATCCTTTCAAAAGATCACATTTCTCTGAAGGATTAGCATACTTTAACTTTTAAAGGTTCTTCTTTCTTCATTAAATTGTCCAGATATCCTAATTTGGGAGAAAATCAGGTGAGATTTCAGGTGTTCAGAATAAATCTCCCTCAGTCTGAATGTGGTTTAGGTTTAATAACTCAACACATGTTTGCCTTTTTACCAACACACTCCAGTTGCTGAGTGAATCCTTTGCTTTGGGGCTAAATTAGTGTCTGAATGTCAGAGAGTCTTCAGG